>NW_010365739.1:0-134128 GCF_000414095.1 Morus notabilis
ATGAGAATTTTTTATTATAGTAAAAAAAATTAGATGTGATATTTTATAAAAGCTTTATTTGTAACAAAATTAAAATTAAAAACTCGAATTAGTGAAACAAACGGGGCCTAAATATTAAAAAAATATAGTTAAAAATAGTAATAAACAGATTATAATTGTGTCGTATATTTATGTTACCTAAACGTGGCATGTTTAATAAATGAGTTTTGACGGGTTGACAGGTCAATTTGAAAACGATAAGCTATTTAATCGTATTTTAAGGATTCGACTTGATTTTAACTCAAATTTATTTATGATAAACTCAAATTCATTAACTTCATACAGGTTTCAAATCGTGTCTAGGGGTGGCAATTCGTATTGACGGGTCGTGTTCGTGTCGTGTTGACCCTCTCAGTTGACACGATTAAGCCTAACACGAACACGATCTGTTTATTATTCGTGTCAAAATACAAAACTCAAACACGACCTGTTTATTGGCGGGTTGACATGACACGACACGACTAACCTGTTTATTAAACAAGTCATAAACGTGTCGTGTCAACCCGTTGATTACCTGTCAATCCATTTATAAAATAGGTGATAAATGAGTCGTGTTAACCTATTTCTAAACCTATTTTTAAACCTATTTATAAAATTAGTGATAAATGAGTCGTTTAACTTATTTCTGAACCTGTTTATAAAATGAGTGATAAAACATGTTTCTCAACCTATTTGTACTTAAAAGATTTGTTTCTCAACCTATTTGACATGCTAAAGAGATATTAAATAATCTAAATTTAAAACTAAAACAAAAACATAAAATTTTCTCACAAATTAAAAAACAAACATATTAAATAATTTGCTGCAGCGGGGGAGTCACATCATTAGAAGTTAAAAATCATGATGTACAAAGAAGAACAACAAGAAAGAGGACGGGAAGTCTTCTAGCTAAAACAAAAGGAAAATAGACTACAGAAAAAGATTCCACTCCCTAACCAAACATGTCCTCACTTATTGAAATTAGAAGATCTTCGTCCTCAAACAGCCATATAGCAACTCAAAATTTCAAAGGCGCCGCCCAGCTCAGGCCAAAACTCTTGTAGTAGTATCAGCGACAGACAATTAGAGAACAAGATGGTGAAAAAAAAATGTCGAATAGATTCTGAAACGCCCCTACAAAGAGAACACCAACTTGCAGACATGGACAAAAATGGTCTTTCATGCTGCAATAAATCACGAGTATTCAACGTACCAAGAACAAGCAGCCAATTAAACACTTTCGCTTTAACACAAACATGGGCCTTCATACATTTCTATTTTTGCATGAATTAAAGGGGAAAAAAATTAAAACAAATATTGTATCAAAACTTTAAATTTCAATCAAACGTTCCTTCAAATCCATCATTTTCTTTCAATTTGTTACAAGTTGAGAAACATCATAGGAAGTATACAGATTACAAAAATAGTGTAATAAACAAGTTTGCCTCTAAAAAATCTGTCCATTAAGCCTCTTTCCGCTTTGAAGAAAACATTTCAGGACGGTAAGAGAAATAACAAACACAAATTAAAGGGATAAAAAAAGAGTTAACAAACAATGGGTTATGGGCTTATATTATGACATACTCAGTTTTTGAGACAGATTACGGCCAAATATACATGAACAACTGAGTCAGATATTGTTGTTGTTGTTGTTGTTATTGTTATTATGTTATGACATACTCTAGGCACCAATTTTTGAGACAGATTCCGGCCAAAATATACATGAACAACCGAGTCAGATATTGTTGTTGTTGTTATTGTTATCGGATCTTTTTTGCTACTGAAGAAATTCTCAACGTCCAAGTACCACATACACACACGCGCGCGACAAAAGAATTGGCAGGTATTGTCACCAACTAATTAACATTAATATGTCTAATAATTATGAACTCACCGGCCAAGAACAGATCAGGTAAAAATTAGTCTCCTTCGCTTCACTCCGATGTACCTCTACTGGCTTGAAACCAACGCTTTAAGACTTCACTGCCTTGTCCCACTAGTTCTCCGGCTATCTCTAAACCCCAAGAATTAAAATACAAAGCATACAAAATTACAGATTAATAAAAAAAAAAGGAACTGAACCGATTTAGGTTATGGACAGGGGAAATACATGTCGAAGAACAAGACCGAATCTGTTCCCCAAGCAAAGAATCTGTTCCCCAAGGCTGATTTTGACGAAGAATGAGAAGAATAGGGACCGAATTTGTTCCCCTGCCTCCCCAAGGTCGAATCTGACGGAGAGAGTGGAGAGTCCAGAGAGAATAGGGCGGAGAGGAAAGAAGAAGCAGAAGAAGCGGCGGTGCCGGACTGCCGGTGGGTGAGGGCGAGGGTGGGTGGGTCTGGACTGAGAGAAGCGGTGGTCCTCCGGTGGACTGAGAGCTCAGGCGGTGGAGACTCACGGAGAAGAGAAAAGGAGAGACGAGAGTTGAGAGAGAAGAAAAGTAGAAATGTGAGGCTTGTTTGAGGCGGCGCGAGAATGGAGAGGCAATAAATAGTGTGAAACATTTTTAACCAAGGTAATAAAAGGATAACAAACGAGTTGTATAATCATGTTACCTAAATATAACACGTTTAATAAATGAGTTATGGCAGATTAATTACGAGTTGACAGGTCAACTTGAAAATGATATGTTATTTAATCGTGTTTCACGGGGTTGACCTGATTTTGAGCCGAACCTATTTATGATAAACTTAAACTTGTTAATTTCGTTCGGATTTTGAGTCGTGTCATCGTGTCGCTCGCTACCAAATTATCAGTCCTAATTTTAACTTTTAAGAGGTTATTTTTCTCTTTTCAATGCGAACTCAAATCTCCTTATTTCTTATCCAATATTTGAAAATTAATATCTAATTAATTATATAATGTTATGTCATATAACAAATTTAACTTACTTTTTAATTAAATTTTTTGTGTTTATCAAGAGAAATTATGTAGTATAATTTAATTAATTAGACGTTAATTAATACACTTTTTTTTTTTTGAGAAAAATGCACACGTGTTTAAAAGCACATAAATGCTTATTGGCTCCGCTAATCTCATATAAAATCCATAGTGAGTTTTTTTTTTGAATAAAAACCTAATGTGTATTTTTAATAATCTAAAACTATCCCCCACATTTTTCAATTATTCAAAAATAACCCTCAATTTTAGAAGTAAACGAGTATAAATTTCGCGCGTTGCTGCAGTATATAATATTATATCACATAAAATTTTTTATAGAATTGTTGCAGTATATAATGTTGTATTACGTAAAAGATTTTATATTATTAGAAACATATTAATAAATATATACACATGTAATATTAGAAGCCAAAATATAATTATATGTACATGTAGATATATACATTATAAAACAGTAACGCCTATCAGATCCATTGTACTGTCTTCTTTAATTGCAAGATAGGAATGTTAAGTAATGAAAAAATAAAAAGTAAATGTATACAAATAATAAAAAAAATTAAGAAGTGAAAAATAAATGTATACAAATAATAAAAAAAATTAACTCAAAATTAAATACGTATTATTTTTTTTAAAAATGAAGTCAAAGAGAAAAGAAAACTCAAATATTTGGAGAAAAAAAAACGAACGAACAGAAAACGAAACAGCATAACCAAGAAAGAAACAATATAATTACATAAGAGAATAGGAACCAGATTAGTAAAGGATGGAAGAGGGAACACAAAAAGTAAGAGACTAATACATATACTAAAACAGTATAAACCGGCCTCATTAATACATAAGAAAACTGAAGATAACGTATCCAACAAAAAAATAATAAGAAATCAGAAATACAAAATGAGGGAAATTTTGTTACAGAAAGTAGACAAAAAAAATTAGGAATGAAAAATTCTTAAAAAAATATTAAAAGGAAAACCCCAAAGAAAAGAAGCCCTCTTAAAATAAAATATTCCAGAAAAAGAAACCTAAATCATGGAAAAAAAATTAGGAAATGAAAAAATTAATGTATATGAATAATAAAAAAAATTAACTCAAGATTAAATACGTAATATTTTTTTAAATGAAGTCAAAGAAGAAAAAAAAAACTCAAATATTCAGAGAGAGAAAAAAAAATCAACGAACAGAGAACGAAATAGTATATCCAAGAAAGAAACAATATAATTACAGAAAAAAATATGAACCAAATCAATAAAAATGAAAGAGGGAACACATTGAGCAAGAACATTCAAAAGAAAGAGGATAAAACTTTAGGCGATGGAAACGAATAAGAGAAGCAACAGAACACGACATCTTCCTAATATAGATCTAACCCTATATGTAAAGGGAAAATATTTTTTTAAAAAAAATTTCCGCTACAAATAGACGTAAATACTAGCGAAGAACATGTGTGGTAAACAAACATGGAAGGACAAGAAAAAAAACTAGCAGCACCCAAAAAAACCTAAAAGAAAAAAAAAAAAACAAACAGAAGATTCAGTGAAAAATAAATAGGCTCGGAAAAAATGTTTGCTTAAGAGCAAAAGAAAGAAGAAGAAAATTTTTATAAAAAAAATTCATATTTGTGCACATAAGATAGAGCAGAAAGAGAAGAAAATAATAGAAAAAGGAACACATAAAGCAAGAGCTTTTAGATGAAAGAGGATAAAACTTTAAGCGATGAAAAAGAATAAGAAAAGCAACAGAATACAATCTTCTTAATACAGATCTAATCCTATCTGTAAAGGGAACAAAATTTAAAAAAAATTTCCGCTACAAATAGACGTAAATGCCAGGGATTTTTTTTCTCAGCTCTCTTTCTCTGGACCACAGCTAGCCTCCACAATGTACAGGGAATTTTTTTTTTCCCTAAGTACTACAATGCACGTGAAAACAAATAAGTGAACCCCACATTCATTAGAAAACCAACATCACAAACAACATATTCACACCACGTGTCTCACTTGTCCCTCAGCACGTAAATTTTTATTTTCTAAAAAAAAATTCAGTAATAAATAGACGAAAATGCCAGCTGAAAACATGTGTAGTAAACAAACATCAAAGGGCAAAACGGTAAATATACATTTAAGATGTTTAAAAAGGAACTTCACTATTAATAACACTATATAATGAACAGTAACACATAGACTCTACTTTAGCATATGTATAATATTTACCTTTGATCAAGATGTTCAAAATGACGTAAATGCCCTTAATATTCAATATTTGATTATCGTGCGGCAACGTGGGGGCATCAAAAAGGAATTAAATATTAGGACTAAGAAATTAAATTGAGAGAAAAAATGTAAAATTTTCCTTCAAAATGATTTTTATTTTTAGAACAATTCAAAACTTTATAAGTCGAACTGAGCAGCTCAACACAAATTCTTACACTCTCACTATCCAAACATGACTTCTCAACTTTGAACTTATTGATTCGGTCTCGTCATATACGATCATGCTCGACGATCATCTAAACATGTTAGACTATTATTTGTTTTAAAATTTATGTTTAAAAGATTACATAATAATATTCAAAGGAATATTTACCTTTCTAAACCCGAATGTTTTTAGTTTATTCAAAAAGTATAACTTTGATTTTTTTTTGTTTAATTAAATTTATACCTTTAAATTAAATTTAATACGTAAATCTATACCAATTCATGGTCAACCTTCAATTTTGACCTTAAAAATACTAAAAATATCCTCAAATCAAAGAATAAAAAAATTTTAAAATAAAGAAACTTCAAACTTACAGTTTTGACCTTAAAATTGTCCACAACTCGTCTGGTTGTCTAGATCCTTAAGCTCTTTTCTACTGTTGGGAGATAGCCCCTGATGTGGAAAACCAACTTCTATGTTGGTTTTTGGTTAATCAGCACTTTTTAAGATGAGAAAAAGAGTAAACTCCATTTCGTTTATAGGTTCGAACATAAATTAAAGAGTAAACACATCATTTTGACCATTGATTGAATGTATATCGTAGGATTTATGTCAATCGTAAAACATTCTAACAATATTTTATTGATTACCTCTAAAAGTGGATAAACAAATTTAGCATTCATTCCTTTTAATAAAGAATCAATACTAAAAAAGGTACAAGAATTAACACCCCCTTTGCTCATTTCCTATATCGTGTGTAGTCCACAACATCTTAATTACTCATTTTGTAAGTAATCACATTATTAAATAGAAAAGAAAATCACTCACCACTTTCCTTTTTCTTTGCCTAAGAAAGTAAACATGCCCTTAATACATCATTGTCTTTTCCAGATTACATTTTGCTTAAACTATTTCAAAGAAAAGAGTGACGGAAGTGCTTTTCACCTATTTAAGCAGAGTGAAAATCTAGGCAATTAGAAATATAAACCAAGACTTACATATTATAAATTTATACAGAGTTCTTACATCTCCGAGTGAAATTTTCTTAGGGGAAGAAGAAAACATGCACAATAAACTTTAAATTCAAATTCAGTAACAGAATATCCACAGATCCCCGTGGAAACAATTGACTGGTACCGGCCATAATTGAAGAAAACCAACGGGAACCACTATGATACGAATTCTGAAAAAAAAAAAAAAAAAAAAAAATCCATACAGATGAGGGGAAAAAACAAAGAACAAAAACAAAACATAGAAGAAGAAGAAACAGAGTTGAATTAACAGGGGTAAGCATCTCATGTACTCGTGATACAAATCCACCATGTGATTTGATTAGTACATGAATATGGATCTTGAATCACTATTTTCCTTTCTTGAGGAGAGTTGATGTCCTAAACTCTGCATCATCCCTCACAAAACTCCACCAGAGGTAAGTGAAAGGGATAGTGGTTGCGTGCCAAAGAGTATGAGCATCCACAAATCCACGGTAGGGTGGGAAGTCGTATATCTCCAGAAGCATGGCAAGGCCTCCCCCGACAACAACTACCCACAACTTCCTGCGTGACGGATGGCGAGTGACTCCAGCCCAAACTGCCCAAACAAGAAGCTGAGCGATACCCATACCGGCGCACACCTTCATGTTCAAACCTGTAAACAACTTGTATAAGCCTATTGCCCAGTAATCAGAATGTACTATCATAATTCATGCCAAACAGAGTAATTTAAGGTTCTAGTGGGAAAAGGAAGTTGCATATCCACATTAGAGTAGAAGTGACAACAGTTTAGCTAGAAATTATAATACCATCTGGCAGGTATGAAAGACACTCTGTACGAAGATTGAATACAGACCAATTCTGTTCTTATTAATTTACCTGGAAATATTGCATTTACGAAACATGATAAAATCTTGCAGTTAAATTCCAATGTCCTTTAGCGTATGGTGTTTGATTTTTATTTGTAAAGATATTAGCTTGCAAAAGCCACACACACCCCATAACAGAAAATTGTTGAACTTACCCTTAAAGTGCATGGGATTTTTACCCCTTACTCTTGATTTGTACCCTTTTGACTAATATAGTTATTTGACTAAAACGGATATTAATCAAGAATAAGGGGTAAAAATCTAGACCCATGCACTCTAAAGGGTATCTGTCTCTTTTCCCCAAAGCGTAATTACATACTCGTCATCATTTTATGCACATTTTAGAATCATCATTTTATGCATATTTTAGAACAAGAATGTTTAAAGATTAGTAAACTATTTCCCAGACATAGCCACATAGGTTAACACAAAAATTTTCATCCTTACTTATGCGTATATTTCTACCTTGAGTTCTTGACACAAATATCAGAGATATCCAAACATCGGTAGTTCAATAGGATGTTAATAGTGGGATGATGATAATGGAAGAACATAAACATGATCCAAATCATGAAGAGCAAAAGGTTTTCTAAGAAAAGTGTACCATAATCAAGTTTATAGAAATTCAGGTACAAAATGTGTGTAGTCACAAAAGCAGCGAGCGGCGCAGCAACCATGACCCTAGCAGCCTCATCTCTCACATTAAAAGCTCGCGTTATTGAGAGAATGAGGGAAAAACCAATTAGTGCGACAGCAGAAGAGTAATCTAGCTTCTCTGTCAACTCCACATCTCTGCAATACGTCACACAGAGAAACTTAAGTCAGGATAAACCACTAAAGTAATATATGCTTGTCTGATAAGCAATATACTTACGCACAAAGTGATAAAATATTTTGAAGGTTAATGATCACACAATTTCAAATGTCATTCAACAGGCATATTACTGAAGACACAAATCATAAAACAAATTACCAAATATGACTTACCGACTATGGAATACAGCACTCCAGAACCAAGAATTCATAGATATGATTGCATAAATATGCCACAATCCGGCATATTCATAGTACGGTTTCTTACTTTGTCTCAAAGGCAATTTGTAGTATAGAAGGATGAAAAATGATATCCATCCATGAAACTGAATTGTAAGATTGAGAGCAGAGAGAGCAACAGCTACAGGTTCCTACCAACATAAATCATTCCATCAGATAACTACACCACATAAGCAATTAAGTTAACATATCTGGTTTACAGCTAAATATACACTGATAGATAAAAGGAAAAACCTGGATGCCATAAACACGCCTGAATGGCCATTTTCCATGATACTTGACAGGTTTATCACCAAGTTTCTCTCTTTCTTCCTCCCTGTCAAGCATGCATTGGTATCGGCAGTCACTGCGACAGTCCCACTGTTTCCATCGCAAATACAGTGGTTCTTGCATATACCACGGTCCATCAATAGGTTTACCATCGGATGAAAATTTACAGTGTTGAAAGCATTTGCTGCCAACGCATCCAGATTTCTCGCACTGCTCCACACAAGATCTGAAACAAATCGCAAGAACAACAATTACAAACAATGATAATGAAAAAGTTTATAAATATGTAAATCATATCATATGTAATCGTAAAATCACATTAAAAGGTAAGAGCGAGCTTTCTTTTCCATTTTTCTTCCTAGCTGGGAGTAGAGTTTCAAGTTTCAAAATTGAAAGGCAACTTCACTTCTTCGCCCGCTAAAAGCTTTGAGGGTCATTTTTGTTCAAATCAAGGATTCACTTTTTCAATGAATACCGACGAATATCATTGTCCTCTTAGTCTCTTTAACTTTCTGGGTTTATCTATCACTTGAAATGCAATAATTTAGGACCTTCTCTGTAGGTACCCCTTTTTTAAAATTCGAGAAAATAAAAGGACTGTGCAAACCATTGAGAAACAAAGGCAAGTAGATATCCATTACATAGTCTGTGAAAATCCTGAGGCTCCATTTTATTCCCAAAAAAAAAAAAAAAAAAAAAAAAACCCAAAGGCCCCAATTTTTAAAAGGGGTTTTTTTGTCCCCTTTATTCCAAAAAAAAAAAAAAAAAAAAAAAAAGCCCAAAGGCTCGAATTTGTAAACGGTGTTTTATGTCTCCTATTAAGACGTAAATCAACAAGTAACCGATTTTACGCCATTAAATAAAAAGCAATTACTTGCCCTCATATTGAAGAAAGCAATTCCAGTCCTAATTTTGACCATATAAATTCTACTTCTTAATTAACTAATTCAAAAAAATAAAAATAACATAACAAACTAATCGAGATTTTGACCCCAACAAATAAATACATGTTCTAAACAAACCTAAGAACCTAACCTAATTTCTCAAGACCAACAATCAAAATCGATCTTTTCTATTTGAATAAAAACTACAAAGGACTTTGTCAGAAAATCGAGGGAAAAATACGAAATTTAACCAAAACGAAAAAAAAAGAATTACTTGTATATCGGATCAGCATCGCCGGCACTTGCGTCCAGAGCGGGAAGAGAAGCACAAAGCGCAGATACGAGTAGAATCAAAGGGAGGTGAGCCATCTGATTCTCGGAAATCAAAGAAAAGTCAAACAGCAAAGCGGTGACCGAAAAGATTCTTCTAAGTTCTAACGAATCAACGGCTGGCGATGGAGGTCGGAGCTGAAAGCCGATGATTTTGGTTCCATCGAAAACGGAGAGAGAGAGAGAGAGAGAGAGATAGAGAGGGACTGGGAGCGAGTCGAGCTCAGGCGAACTCGGTGGAGGACTGAGTGAGTGAGCGAGGGCGAGTCGGGTGTGGGGTGGGGTTAAGTTTGTGGAGTTTGAGGGGGCGGAGACCAGAATCCGTGAGGCTGATCTCACAGCCGATTCACGAGGAGACGCGTGGACGTGCTTTGTTGTCCCCACTATTTTTATCTCTTTATTCAAAAAAATGTATTTATTGTTTTTCTTTTTCTTTTTCTCTCTCTAATAGAATCAAATATTTGTAATTATAAAATTATAAGTTTAAAAAAATTACAAAACCCTGTTTACTTCTATTACAAAATTTAAATTTAAAATCAAAATCATTCAACCAAATCATTAGCCTCCACAAGCATTACCGGATTATTTTTTTTAACTTGGCCAGATTTTTAATGTGTTTTATTTTATTTGAGAATTTTAATATAAGTATCCTATCATACGTAACTTATGTTTAGATTTATGGTGCACACACTATGAGAATTGAGACGGATGTGATTGAATTCTATAGTCGTGATTAAGGATTTCAAAGTTAGGTGCCTCGCTTTAGATCCCATTTTATTTGGTCATCTCACCATTAATATTTATTATGAAACATATATAATTAGTAGTATAATTAGTTTTTTTTTTTTTTTTTTTTTTTTTATGGAACGAGTATAATTAGCTTTTGCCAATAATGGAAAATAATTTTCCATGCTAAATTTGATAAATGTTATGCTTGGTTGGGTTTTAAATTATTTCATATTAAAATTTTTTATTTTTACAAATTTAAAGTCTAAAATAGATAAGGCATCACATGTGCTATTTTTACACTTTTTTAATAATAAATATGAGATTGCCATTAGTTAACATTTATAATGGAGATATGATTTTTTTTTTTTGAAATTATAATGGACATGATATTAGGTTTGATTATGTTGTGAAAAGACTCAAGATTAATACTATTAAAAAAAAGGAAAAGATTTTTTTTTTTTTTTGCTCTTTGGATTTAGATTTTGATTAAAATCTTTGATGGTTCATTTATGGAGTTAATGTGTATAAGAGAGTTAAAAGGCGCAGTCCTGAAATTCATACATAGGGAAATCGGCGTATTTACTCCAAATTTTTTTGTAAATATTAGTTGTAGAAATATTTTAGTTTTTAAATTTATTTTGGTTATTTTTAATTAATCAATGTTTCTAATGTTATTTTAAAAAATATATTTTATTGTTAAATTCTATATGATATAGTGTTAGAGGCACTAACTATTTTGTATTAATTTACGCGGCATGAAGTTATCATTTTTTTAGTGATAAATATAGTCACTTATAATTAAACTTGACTTAATAATTTAAATAATTACTAATAAAAGAATGATAACTCATACTAGACGTAAATTGATATAAAATATTGATATTGGAGTTGATACATCTAGTATTATTCATTCTATATTATAAATATTAACAGGTTAAAGGGTTGTTTTTGTAATTGTTTTTAAAAAAATTAAATTACTCTTTTGATTAGTTGAAACTAGTGTGTTATCCGTGCATTTGTATGGATATGCAATAGTGTAATTAACAGTAATTTAAATTTAAAAATGTATAAAAATACACACACACACACACATATATATATATATGTTTATAAGTTGTTGTAAGTTTATAACACATATATACACATTTATTTACATCTCTATCTTTGTAAGTAAAAATGTACAAACTTATTTACAGATATACAAAGGTTACATATATATAGATATATGTTTATAAGTTGTTGTAAATTTATAACACATATATACACATTTATTTACATCTCTATCTTTGTAAGTAAAAATGTACAAACTTATTTATAGATATATAAAGGTTTATTCATAAAAAACATAAAAGAATATTTACAACCGTCAATGGAACTAAATCTACTAAAATACTTCATGAACATAAAAATTGGTCCAATTAGCGAACTAACAACAGAGGCAGCAATACAACAGTAAAAAAAGAACTCTTCAATAAAATGAGATGAAGATATGTTTATAAATGTTACATAAAAATTATCCTGTGCATCAAAAGAAAAAGTTAGAAAAAGTTAATAAAGGGAAACAAATGATTCATATTTTATATCTTTTATTGGTAATAACATATATGAGGGAATTTTCAATTACAATTTTTTCTTAAAGAGTAACTGTAATATTTACTAATGAATTCAATTGAGTCTATGAATTTAAGAAATTATGAGATTTCTTGATCTCTCTCAATATTTCTCTAAATTCAAAAATTCAAGAGCATGAAGAAAAAGAAGAAACGTTAAATCTTAGGAATCTGATATGAAATAATATATTACATGAATAATACTAAAGAAGAAATACATAGGGAAATTGAATAGACAAATATAAAAAATTTGGTTCAGCTATTTGCCTTTAATTACTGACATCACATATTAGAAATAGCTTAAATAGGATTTAGCAATACCCTTTAGTACCAACTGAATTATTCAAAAGATTTATGAAAAATAAGCAGGGACAAAGAAATGAAGAAAAAAAGAACAAAACAAAAATAGAGTGGAAAAAGCGAGAAATAACTTAGGTATTTATGTTTTGCTGCTAACACAACATATACTAACAAAATTAATAGAGGATTTATATTAAAGACAGGAAAAAAGATGAGACAACATAAATAGTACAGAGAAATATAAAAAACATAAGAGAGCATTTATAACTGTTACTTAAATGAAGGTAAAAAAAGTTAATTAAATATTTAAGAATAAAGTAAATCAATCGCAAAAGACTAACTAAAATTTTTGAGAATAAAACAAAAACAATAGGAAGGAAAAATATTCCAATAGTAAAAACAGGAGTAAATAAAATCTTAAAAACTTCATAAACATAAAAATGAGTTAAATTGATGAATCAATAACAGAGGCAGGAGTAAAAGAGTATAACAAATTTTTTTTAATAAAATCAGATGAAGTAGAAATCATTTTAAAGTAAAAAATGACAGTAAAAGCAACATACTCTTGACAAAATAGGATGACTAAAACAACATAAATCTTAAATAATCCGGGTGACATCAAAGCATGCTAAATCACACTATAAACAGTTATTTAATACATGGTAACAATCAAAGAAAAATACTACATCATTACCAAATGAGAAATCACATTAGATAGAGAACATAATATTGATAGATTAATATAAAAAATGTGATGGAAAGCTAACTTTTAATCAAATAACAATAAGTTATGTAATATAAAAACTAAACAATATTTTACAAATAATATTAACAAACTTATTATAAATATAATTATAATTACATAAAACATTGACCACATATATTAGTAATTCAATAAATACACTTAACAAATCATAATAATGTAATACGTAAAATTTTAAGAACACTTAGAAATAACGTGGAAGAATTAAGAAAGAAATACCTTAGAATAAAGGGAATTCTTTGAAACGACATTTTGCTAAAGAGTGACTGCAACATTTCAAGAGGAGAAAAATGTAAAAATATTGAACAAAATATTAAAAAACTAAAAATCAAAACTTAAGAGTTTATTTTTAACATTAACAATGACAGCAAGAAAGCAATAAATATTGTAACAATGACAAATTAAGGAGAATGTAGCATGAAAAAAAAAAAAAAGGATACAATATCAAAAATCTCATGTAAAATAGTAGAATTCCATGAATAATAGTAAAAAAAAATAGATAAAAAAATTAAATAGACAAATATAAACAATCTGGTTCAAGTATTTGTCTTTAATTGCTAACATCACGCATTAGAAATAACTAAAATAAGATTTAACAATGTCCTTCAGTGCCAACTGAATTATTAAAAAGACTTATAAAGAATAAGAAATAAAGGAGAAATGAAAAAAAAAAACCGACACATAAATATAATAGTGAAAGATAAAAATGGTTTAGATCAAAACCAATTGCTGAAAAATAACTTAAATATTTGAAAACAAAATAAATCAATCCCAGAAGATTAACTGAAATATTTGATAACAAAATAAAGATAATAGAAAAAGAAGAAAGATTTCAATGATAAAAAAGGAAGTAAATAAAATATTTAAAACTTCATAAACATAAAAATTAGTTCAATTGGCGAACCAACAATTGAGGGAGCAGTTAAAGAATAGACCAAAAACCCTTCAGTAAAATCAAATGAAGAACAAATCATTTTAGAGTAGAAAATGATACTAAGAATAATATACTGTTGATAAAACTAAATAAATAAAAGAATATAAATCTTAAATAATCCGGGCAACGTCAAGACTTGCTAAATCACTATAAACAGTTATTTAATACATGGTAACAATAAAAGAAAAATACTACATCATTACCAAATGAGAAATCACATTAGATACAGAATAGAATGTTGACAAATTAATATAATAAATAGAATTAATACAAACATAAGCATAATAACATAAAACAACGAGCACATATATTAACAACTCAATATATACAGTAAAAAAAGCATAGTAATATAATAGAGACAATTTTAAGAACAGTTAGAAATAACATGGAAGGAGTAAGAAAGGAATACCTTAGAACAATAACGAAAGTGGATAGAGTTGATGCACGAGGAGTAAAAAAACTCCAAAATAGAGATAACGGAAAGGGGAAAAGAAATTGAGTATTGAAAATTGAAGGGAAGAAAAGAAACAGAGAAGATAAACGGTAAGTGTTTGACAACAAAAACAGAAACACAACAGAAGACAGTGATCATGAAAAAGAAAACAATATATTTATAGGGAAAAAATAAACTTTCGAGCATGTGGCAGTGGTAAATACTGGAAACAAAACTTAATACTACCGCTATTACACTGCAAACAAAACGTAATAATTTGTTAAAAACATGTGTTACGCTGCATGATAACTACCGTGGAACAAAACGAATAACCTACAGACAGTGAAAAAAAAATGTTGTTAGAAAGAATTACCCTGCACTAAAAACAAATGTCTAAATATTCCCGACTAATATAACCTGCAAACAAATATCAAAACATGTAATAATTAGTAAAAACAGGTGTTAAACAACGTAATAACCAACAAACGAATAAAAAATAACGAAAATAAAAAAAAGGGAAAAAAAGAAAAGTATAATATTTTGAAGATCTAATGAAGAAGTAACCGAAATAAATAAAAGAAAGGAAAAAATAAACGGAAAAAACAAAGTAAAAAAACATAGAAAAACTAACAAATACTACTAACAAATAAAAGATCTAGAAATAAAAACATTAACAGATCTAAAAAAAGGGAAATAAAAAAGCTGAGGGAAAAAACGAAACTAAATCTACAAAAATACTAACAGATCTAGAAAAACAGAAAAAATAATTAAAAAAAATAAAACAAAACGAAGCAAAAAGACGTACAGATATGAGAAAATGAAAAAGAAAAACCGAATAAAAAAACGGAAAAAATGAAGCCAAATCTACAAAAACACTAACAGATCTGGAAAAATAAACGGGAAAAAAAACAAATCAAAAAATAAAAAAAGCAATGAAGCCAGATCTAAAAAAAGAAAAACGGAAAACAAAACTACAAAAAAAAACAAACATAAAAAATGATTCCCAGAAACCTTACGAAAAGAAAGAAGGGGAGAAGGGGAAAAATGCACCAAACATGCAACAAAATGCAAAATGAACCCCACGAAAACCTTAACCTATTTACGGAAAAAAAAACTGAAATTAACCTGACGAAAAGCGCAACGAAACCCAGGAACATAAAAAAAGTGAATAAAAAAAAATGAAGCCAGACCTAGAAAAAGAAAAATGAAAAACAAAACAAACATAAAAAATAATTCTCAGAAACCTTACGAAAAGAAAAAAAGGAAGAAGGGGAAAAAAATGCACAAAACATGCAAAAAAAAAAAAACAAAATGAACCCCACCAAAACCTTAACCCATTTACGAAAGGAAAAAAAATTGAAATTAACCCCACAAAAAACACAATAAAACCCAGAAACATAAAATGAGGAAAAAACTTAGAACGAAAACACAATAAAGCAGAGAAAACTATAAAGAAAACGAAGATGATATGTGGAGAGGAAACAAAGAATAAGAGCTTCGGTGAAAGAGAGATGCATGCGTAAAAATAAAAATGAAAGAAGCAAGAAGCTTATTAAGAATACTAAACAAAGACCACCGCAAGAAATGACGAAAATGGGCAGCAAAAAAGCACAAAAAAGGAAAAAAATTGAGGACAAAATAATAAAAACAAATTCTAGAAGACAGAAACGACATTTTTCAGTAAACATGAATAAGACTGGGTCCCACCACCCACAGCTCACCACTTTGCATTCTCTCTCACTCTCTGCAAGGACTGGGTCCCACCACCCAGACAACTCACCTGCATTCACTCTTTATGTGCATAAATTTACTCGCAATGAGAAAAGAAAGGCAGAAGCCTCACGAAGAGCAAGAGAGAGAAAAAAGGCAAACCGAAGGATAAGACAAAAAATCCAAACAAAAAAAAAAATAAATAAATGAAGGATAAAACGATAAAAATAGTTAAAAGGACACAAACAGTATAAAAAAACTTTAACAGAAAGGAATAGGGGTAAAATTGGAAAGTCACTGTAATTATAACAGTAACTTTCCTGTCTTGTTTAGTAGTATGTATAATTTGAGGAGTATTTATGGTATTTTCATAAAAATCCAGGGGATATTTTTTGCATTCTATTTCCACATAAATTCACAAATTAAAAATAAAAATTCCCGGTCGAGCCGTCCCAGAAATTTGGAGCTACAAAGTACAGACCACTTCTTCATCACTTCCAAATCTTCATCATCGTCAACAATGGTGTCTGCAGCTATCTTGTTCCCCACTCCAACTCCATTTCTCTCTCGCGTCCGTACAACCAAGCCCGTACTCGCGCTTTCCTCCCTCCGTCCCCTCCGCCAATCACACTCCTTCCCGCCACTCCGATGGACCAACAGCCCCGCCATCACCACTAGATACGCATACGTCTCCGGACCAGCTTCCGACCCGATAATTAGCGAACCCGACCCGAAGATAGACTCGGACTCCAATCCGCCGCCACCAAGCGTCATAAGCGGGGCGCTTTTATGGAGGCTTCTACTGAAGCACAAGCTGAGGCTCGCTCTCTCCGCCCTAACTCTCGTCGGCTGCACCACTTGTACTCTCTCAATGCCCATATTTTCCGGTATGAATCGAAATTGTGGTTAATTATCCAGTTTTGAATTCCCCTGTTTGGTTGCTCGGAAAATGAACGACGAAGAAGTGGATGAAGAATTGAGAGTAAATTTCGTGTAGGGCGTTTCTTCGAAGTGTTAATTGGCGCGAGACCAGAGCCTTTGTGGAGTTTGCTGAGCAAGGTTGGGGTTTTGTATGCGTTGGAGCCGATTTTGACTGTGATATTTGTAGTGAACATGAACATCATTTGGGAGAAGGTTATGTCGACGCTCAGAGCACAGATTTTCGGGAGGGTTTTGATTCAGAAGGTGTCTATCTAATCTTTGGAGTATTTGATTTGTGGAATTTGTTATATGATAAACTTTATTGATCCTAACAGTGTCCCGGAATGCTCAATAATCTATGAACAAGAAAAAAGAGTTTACTGTAGCCTTTGATTGAATTATTCATTTCATTTGACATATGTTCTTCTTGCGTGCAGGTCGAATTTTTTGATCGCTACAAGGTAGGCCTACTCTAACAAGTTCTCTTTTTGCCTTGGTGTTTGAGTTATTTTATAATAGGTTTTTTTTTAATTATTTTTATTTTTATTTTTTTCCTGTAATTTTAGTCAAGGAACGAGTGTTTCCCTAGTTCTTTGATTGACTTGGAGTCTTGGATCTGCTTTCTTATAGGTGGGTGAACTCACAGGTCTGTTAACATCTGATTTGGGTTCTCTCAAAGATGTTGTGAGTGAAAATATTTCAAGGGACCGCGGATTCCGGGCACTTTCTGAGGCAAGAAACTCTACACAAAGGACAAGTGAGCTTTACTTTGCCTAAATTTGAGCATCCACGTGCATTTCCTTTAATGGGGTTAACTCAGTTTCACCCCTGTGGCAGCGAAAGTTTTCCAATTATGTTTCTGAAAATCTTTTGTTTTTGTTTGGGAATGTAATATATATAAGGCTAGTTACACTTTTCCAGAATGAAATTCAGCAGCATATCATATTCAGGAGTATTCCATCTCTGCAGCAGTTTTCACTTTAGTTTATGATCACGGTGTGATTGATCTCTGTTTTATTTGTGCCTGTAGGTCATTGGGACAATTTGCATACTATTTGCTTTAGCTCCTCAGCTGGCACCAATTCTAGGCGTGCTGATGCTCGCTGTATCGGTTTCGGTTGGTAAGGTGTCTTCACTTTGAAACTCTTAGGGCCCGTTTGTTTCATATACTCAAACTCAAATAATTGATTCTGCTACAGTGTTTTTTGTGAGATTATGTTACAATGTTTTCCTCTCACAAAAAAAGTGAAATTCAAATGTCAAAAATCAAGAATCATGGTTTGAGTATACCTTCCAAATAGGCCCTTAGTCACTATGGCTAGTCTGGTAACTTCTCCGAAATTAGATGATCGTAACTTTGTCATAGTTTTGCTGTAGTCTAATCAGCTCTGGAAGTGAGTGTGAAGACTGATTTTAACTCGATTATGTATGTGGTCAGGCATGGATATTTTATCTATATCAGGTTCTAGGCTAAATTAGTGATGTTTTACTGATATTTGCCTACATTTATATCTCAAATTGGCAACATTATATGCACACGACCTTCACGTCTTCCAGTACCACTTGCACTTATTATTAATAACTGTACAGCCTTTTTCACTGATATTTTACTTCGTTTCTTGTTTCACGGTTTCCATTCTTGTTGCTGACTTTTAGTTAACTTTCTCAAGCTGTATACAAGCGATCAACTGTGCCTGTTTTCAAAGCCCATGGGTTGGCACAAGCATCCATATCTGATTGTGTGACCGAAACTTTTTCTGCCATTCGTACTGTAAGTGTATAAGATTGTCTATTACATAGTTGAGCCTTTTAGGTTGGTCCTCTTCTTTCACGTGAAGTGTGGTTCAATCTTCTTGCATATAACACTTGATTATTGACAAGGTAACATACTTTTTGTAGGTAAGATCCTTTGGTGGTGAAAAGCGCCAAATGCTAACGTTTGGTAGGCAGGTATGATAAACAGTCTAGTTAATAAAACAGACGCAATAGCTCTTTAGTGCCTTTGTCCCTTATATCATGAAGCTTTGCAGGTTCTCGCTTATCAGAGCAGTGGAATAAAGCTTGGGACTTTCAGATCTATCAATGAATCTTTGACCAGAGTTGCTGTTTATATATCTCTATTATCACTTTATTGCCTTGGTGGAAGCAAAGTGAAGGCGGTAGGCTGTTGTAGCTATTGTTTGTTTGTTTGTATTTTGTTTTTGCTTTTTTGTTTTTTTTGTTTTTTTTTTCAGTTACAATAAAAGAGCAACAAACAATGAACCTGCTCTTTTGTATTTCTCACGTCTTGTTACTGCAGGGTGAACTCTCGGTCGGAACTGTGGCTTCTTTTATTGGATATACTTTCACACTAACATTTGCCGTGAGTCATTTATCTGCTCAATGAAAGAGCTTTGTGAAATTCCATTCTCTCTGCTTCCTGACATAATTCATCTTCCAGGTTCAAGGCCTGGTTAACACATTTGGAGATCTTCGCGGAACTTTTGCAGCTGTTGAGAGGATTAATTCCGTTTTATCTCGTGTAGAAATTGATGAAGCGCTAGCTTATGGTTTAGAAAGAGAATTGAGCAAAACAAAATTGGTTGATGAAAGTCAGGGATTGTTCCTTGTTGATAGCTCTAGTGAGAAAAATGGGTCTGTAAATACGCATTACATGTCAGATCTCAAATCAGCCACTAATGTCGGTCACCTAGCTTGGTCGGGTGATATTTGTCTTGAAGGTATTTGTGATAGCTGCATCATTTTCTCTGAAGTTCCTTTAAACATCACTCTTCTTGCACACATTCCATGTTACGAATTTCTGTCACAACATCTGAACTTATAGATCTGGGTCCTTGCAATAAATGACCAATCTCGTGTCGCAGATGTGCATTTTTCTTATCCTTTGAGGCCTGATGTGGAAATCCTAAATGGCCTAAACTTAACACTGAAGTGTGGATCTGTAACTGCTTTAGTGGGGCCAAGTGGTGCAGGCAAAAGTACAATAGTACAGCTATTGGCACGTTTCTATGAGGTTTTGCTTTCAACTTTCTGCTTTTAAATGTTAGTTTTGAGTTATTGTCGTGGTTTAAACAGTCACACCATAAGTTGATGTTTATACTTTGCAGCCAACTAAAGGTCGTATTACAGTCGCAGGAGAGGATGTTCGAACATTTGACAAAAGTGAATGGGCACGCTTTGTCTCTATAGTAAACCAAGTATCTACCTGAATCGGCTGCCTCTAACATGCACACTAATTTGTTCTTATGCCAAGCTAACCCAATCTTAATTTTTTTAAACACAAAACGACCCATTACATTCCAATTGCACATGTTCCAAGCAGTGCCGAGTAACTCGCTCTAAACATTTTGCTGTTGCCTTTGCCCATTAATACACAATGCAGGATCCTGTTCTTTTCTCTGTCTCTGTCGGAGAAAATATTGCATACGGCCTTCCAGATGATAATGTTTCCAAGGATGATGTGATCAAGGCTGCAAAAGCTGCAAACGCCCATGAATTCATAATCTCACTCCCCCAGGTTTGAAAGCTTTGATATACACACATTTTTATGTGCTTTTTCCTATTTACTAAATATTTGCTCCGTTTTTGTAGGGTTATGACACACTAGTTGGTGAGCGTGGAGGCCTACTTAGCGGGGGCCAGAGGCAGGTAAACAATAGAGTTTGGAGAGAGCATGAAAGATAAATTCAATTTCTAGACTCTTTTTTTTTTAATTTTTTAATTTTTTAAATCCGCAGAGAATTGCTATTGCGAGAGCCCTGCTTAAGAATGCACCAATCCTGATACTTGATGAGGCAAGTGTTTTACTCTCTTTTATCGCCATCTATTTATTTGCTCCAGACTTGAATCATGGTCAGATTCAGTAATTATCACGAGGTCCATTTCCTGGTTACCCCCAGTCCTTATTCAAAAAAATAAAGAATAAAAATCTCTCCCCTAGTCTTTACTGAGCTCATTTCAGTTTCTGCGGTGTTAATATGTTCTTTGGTGCAGGCGACCAGTGCATTGGATGCAGTTAGCGAGCGCCTGGTTCAGGATGCTCTGACCCACTTGATGAAGGGCAGGACAACATTGGTCATTGCACATCGATTGAGCACAGTTCAGAACGCCCATCAGATTGCAGTTTGCTCCGACGGGAGGATTGCGGAACTTGGGACACACTTTGAGTTATTGGCTCAGAAAGGTCAATATGCTGCATTAGTTGGCACTCAAAGACTTGCATTTGAGTAGCATTGCAAATGTGCTATTATCTCCGGATCACTCAAAACAAATACCAAAGCAAGTATACACGTGAGTTGTATTACTGAACATCGTTTTCCTTTGATTTTTTTTTTTTTTTTTAATGTTCTTTTGAGATCTGACAATGACGTAACTTTCATACCCTTTCTTTCTTTCTTTTTTTTTTCTTTTCTTTTTCCCTCCTTTAAGCAGGTATAGTTTTGCCACTTATAAAGCAAATAGTAGCTGTGAGTTGCTGGAGAATAATCGAGCTCGTACGCTACACAACACTAAAGCATCCGCCAAAATTATTTCAAATAATAGCTGTAAGTCACTTGTAGCTGTATAACAACTATTGAATAATGCTTTAAGCAAAGATTCTTGTTTTAATGTATTATATACATTTCAACAAAGTAAAAGAGGAAAAGAAGAGAAAAAGGTATTTGGGATATGTATAACTGGTTTATTCAAGATTCAAGAAGAATTAGAGGAGATAATGGCATTGAGGTTGGCAAGGCATTCAGTAGGCAGTCCAAGGAAGGAATTCATGAGGAAATCATCAATAGGATCAACTGTTGCCACCCCTACCAATCTGCATTTTCCTTCTTTGTCCAACCTGTCCCCTCTTCCACTTCTTATTTTCCCCACTGACTCCTCAGATGTCAACACCGTCGCGACCACCAGCGGCGGAGCTTTATAAATGCTCCCAACTGAAAACCAAAACTTGGCCTTGAATTCAAAATTAACCTACAGAAAAGAACATAGCTAGTAATTAACAAATGTATGATGAGAACAACATATTCAATAACTTTGTCAGGTGCATTTCAGGGGCATTATTGATATAGAAGTTGGTACCTTTGATCAAATTATGATGATCGTGCACTTACTTTCATAAAAACTGTACATTAATCAAGCATGATTTCTTTTGAAATATTTCTTCGTGCAACATGAGAAAAAATTTACAAATCCCTTGGAACTTTTCTTTATTCCAAGTATAAATAGTTAGAAATTTTTCTTAGATTAAAAACCATGTAACATTGGTTGAAAATGGCCACATTTTAGTATAGTTTTTGCAAACATGAGTTGAAAATGGCCACATTACAGTATAGACCATACCTTGCCAGTGTTTTGATTGATGCTTCCTCGGAAGATTTCAGGGTCAATTCTGATCTTCAAAAACGGTGGCAGCGGCAAACCCAAGAACTTCGTAGTCGAACTTGTCAATGGTGGAATGTAGAGTGTCTTAATGTCAAAGGAAACCAAAATCTCATCATCATTGGAGTTGCTTTCTAACACCTTTGAACCAGACCCAGTTCCTTCCCCACCTTCAGCATTGTATTCAAAATCAGGATACCTGGAAATTCCAAGCTTGCAAGCCCCCAAAGTCCTGAAATTTACAGTGTAAAGCTCAGATTTTAGCTGTTGCGTTTGAGTACTAATATTAGCTGTGGATGTGGAAGCCTGTTTTTGCTGATTTTGGCTGTAGGAAGCGGAAGAGAAGGATGTGGTTTTTGGGCAAATCCTTCGTCTTTTTGTTGGGAGTTTGTTGCAAAGAATTAGAGGGTTTGTGGGGTTTACTTTAGACCCCATAATCTTGTGTCTATATGTTTTAGTTGTTTGAAGAGATGAGAATAAGAGAATTTGGTTCTCTGAAGTAGAATTCAGATGAAGAAATCGTCCAGGAATAGCTAGAAGCAGGAGTACTCCATTTTGAGGATGAAATTGAGCGTCACAAAATATGAGGCTAGATTTGTGTTTTCAAGTTTTTACATTATCCCTTAGACTATTCCATGTGGTGACACTTCAGCGCACGTTGAAAACTGTCGTTTCAATACACCGCCAACGGGGTAGTGCAATAGTAAGGATTACTTTCCTTATTTTCCTTCCAAAATGCACTCTGGTTCAATACTTGGTGGCCCCAATAACAGATTCGAGACGTTTGGTTCATGAATTAGAATAACGAGATTAAAATTATTTTTGATTTACGTATATTTTTATGAGAAAAAATACTGTAGCAAATCATAAATCACGATTCAAATCAGGGTACGAATCCCCTTACCAAACGTCCCCTAATTTGGTAGCTTTTCGCTCCTAAAATCAATTTTTGCTTGTAATAAAAGTTGATTTTAGTGTTTGATAAATCTCCTCAAAAGTACTTTTTGAAGAATCTACAGTCAAAATCAGAAACAGTCTAAAGATAATTTTAACTTTTAAATTGTGCAGGAATCAACATAGTACACTTAATGAAACTTTCATAATACTCATAATACTCTTAATGAAATTTAAAATTTACAATTTTTTCAATCTAAATTCAGACTCGTAATATAATATAATATAATAATACAATAATATAATATAATATAATGTAATAGTACTCTAATATTAATATTTTATCATATAATATGATATTATAATAATATTATAATTATATTAATAATATGATATTATAATATAATTATAATGTAATATTATAATGATTATTTTATAATAATATTATATATTATATTGTATTGATATAATTATATTTATTATATTAATAATATAATAATAATTAATATAATTAAATATTAACATAATCTTATAATTTTAATATTATTATCTATTAGTGTATTACGCACATTATGTTTTATAATTTTGTAATTATTATAATAATTATTTTTTGTATTATATTAAATATAATAATAAATATATATTATATTGTAATTATATATGTTATATTATAGTATAATATAATATAGTCGTAATTTTTAACTATCCACAACAATTCAACCTTATAATTTACCAAGCGCTATTACACTGATTTTGAAACCAACACAGCTATTATAATTATAGTTTATCAAACACTCGGCTGTTTTTTATAACAGCTGTTTTTTTTTCAACACAACTAAAAGTAATTTTTTCAAAATCTACAGTAATAATAAACTAAGGGCCCATTTAGTTTGCTGATTCGAGTTTTTAATTCGAGTTAAGATGTGATTTTATGTGAGAATTTTTTACTGTAGTAAAAAAGTTAAATGTGGTTGTTTGTGGGAGCTTTTTACTGTAGCAAAACTCAAATTTTAAACTCGAATCAGCGAAATGAACAAAATCTAAGTTTTTATCTAGCGACGTCAAATCTATGACGGTGTCACATCTTTTGAGTAGAATTTAGTTACGCTCTTTCTGTTTTATTGATTGCCCTCCAGACTGTTACTTCAGTATGTACTCGGAGTTGACAAATTGACGAAGCCGTTTTTATTTGGGGTATCTAGGCTGAATTGACCAAGCACCCCTTCAAGGTATTTACTAAGCCGTAGGTTGAAAATAGGAGGCAAGTTGAATTTTGGCTGCCAAAATGTCTTGTATCGTGTTCAAGGAAAGTTCGTGCCTTTTAATGGTGCGGACTTTTAAATTAATTAAAATCATATGAGATTAAAAACAATACGTAGAATATATAATTTTTGATTAAAAAAAAATAATGATGAAAAAAAAAATCAATAATTTATTTTTTTGATTTTATTAGAAAAGCTCCTGTAATAGTATATATCCTTCAAAGTTGAAACTAGAGAAAATTATTCCCATCATACCTAAAGCAGGAATTGGGTTCTGACCTTCCCCACCTGGACCTCCCATATTCCATTCCCAATAATGATAAATCATATTATTGATTGAGAGTGAAACTCATATGTTTATTTATTTATTTTTTTTGTTGCTGGGATCATATGATTTTTGTTCTTGAAAAGTGAAGTAAACAATGTATTGAGAACTTCTTTGGCCATTCATTGACACATGGACAGAATTCGTTGTCCTTTTTTTTTTTTTTTTTTTTTTTTTTTTTTTTTTTTTTTACGAAGAGCATTGCTATTTATCACAAGGTATATGCCTCACCATATGAAACAAAAGTCACGTACCAAAAATTATAACAATTAGACCCTAATATGTTGTCACCTATTACGTTACCAGTAATGATAGACTCTTGAATAAAAATTTTGTACTTAAAAAAATTTTATGCCTCGACTACAATTTAGTAACGTAACAAAAGTACATTAATTAGGCCCTATTTATTCATACATAATTTAACTTCTTTGGAACCCTCACGCGGTTACACACATGAATTAGTAAATTAGAAAAACGCAAGAGGAGAAACAAAATTTATAGAAGTTCGGCTAGAGTAATGTCTATGCACTCTTTTTTGTTCTATAGATAATATTTTCTTCAAGAAAACTTTTGGGGAATTTTTATGGTCCAACTCTTAATTGTGACTCATCAGTGGAGCAAATGTTTTTAACTGTTATATTAGTTTTTTAACAATTAGATTTCTGTAGATCCGTATTAAAATTTTACAGTATACTATACATAACTGCTCCTATTATAAATCTGACCTTAAAAAATTAATTTAATAATAAAAACATTTGTTCACTTCGCTGATTCGAGTTTAGAATTCGAATTTTACTACAGTAAAAAACTCTCACAAACAATCACATCTAACTTTTTTACTATAATAAAAAACTCTCACATAAAATCACATCTCAACTCGAATTAAAAACTCAAATCAGCAAATTAAACGGACCCATAAATCACAATTAGGAGTTGCACAGTAAAAGAAGCCAAAACTTTTGTACTTCCAAAAGTCAACGCCTCACTGCAATTACTACTACTACTACGACTTTGTCCTGCTCTTTGAAGCCATCATCTCTCTTTGGGGGGCAACCAATAGAATAGATGAAAGAAAGATGTCTCCTAAAGTGCTGATAGCATCACACACATACGTGCGTTGCTGTTTCTTTGCCTAGACGATTGACTTTAATCAATTATCATTCCCGCAAACAAGTAACAATGTGGACACGTTTTATATTGGGAAAAAGAGTACTCATAAGTTTAAATTAGGATGATTTTAGTTTTAAAATTAGAATTATGATTTATTATTTGAACTTGGGATCCAAATTATAGTTTTGAAACCGAAATCAGAATCAGAGATTTAAGCTATTCAAAATCAAGGAAAGAAGTGGTTTTATTTTTTAAGATGATTCTGATTTAACCAGAACCATCTAAACTAAACACTGATTTTTAAAAATTATTTTTTATTTTTTATAAACAAATAAAAATTTAAACCAAAATTATAATTCTGATTTTAAAACCCTCATATAAACGCAATCTTATCTTTGTTAGCTGCCAAAAAATTTAGCAGCATGTGTAATTATGTATGTTCCGATTTTTCTTTTTGTATCATTTAGCCAATCCGTGGAAATTGGTCTTGGTCCCTTTTTTTGTTCACCAGAGAAAAAAAGGGTCCCTTTTTCTATTTGACTTCGTTGGTACAACTTATAATTTTCTTTATCATCCAATCATATTCGTTCGGAAAAAAAAAGAAAAAAAAGTTATGGATGTTTGCAACGTTCTAAGAATTTGTTCTAAGCCGACAATTACTTTTACACAATTGTTTCAAAAAACACTATATATCATTATTGAAACTGCCGCGTAACCCCAATTCTTTGGAGATTTTTGTGGCGTAAAATCTCTCATAGTGACACGTAATGAATAGTAGTGCTATATTGCCTGTTTTGGGCAGCAACATAATCAGAATTCACAAAGATTTTTCGCGGCGAATAATAATAGCCATGAGAAGTGGGAAACCTGTTGCAGTGATGTCAAACTTGACGTGAACTTGTCGTCATAATTCTAGGTTAAGCAAATTCGTCCGAGGATGAATTTTGGTCCACTCTTTTAACGTTTCTTGTTGGTCTAGACGAAATTATCTGTTGACAATTGTTGTTGTTTTTTTTTGTTTTTGGTGTACCACTTGAAGTCTTTGCCTAGATAGTAGAAAGGATGAATTTTGGTCCACTCTTTTAACGTTTCTTGTTGGTCTAGACGAAATTATCTGTTGACAATTGTTGTTGTTTTTTTTTTGTTTTTGGTGTACCACTTGAAGTCTTTGCCTAGATAGTAGAAAGTTGCAGAGGAAATAATCAAACACAACCATCTCATTAATAAAAATTGAATTGTTCAGTTTTTATCTACAAAATTCAAAGTGTGAAGAGCCTTATTTTAACTATTAAATTCTGTTCATTTTACCGATTCAAATTTAAAATTCGAGTTTTACTACAGTAAAAAACTCGAAAAAACAGTCACATCTAACTTTTTTACTATAGTAAAAAATTCTCATAAAAAACCACTTTTAACTCGAATTAAAAACTCAAATCAGCGAACTAAACGGATCCTTAGAGTCGGGAATTTAAACTCTACAGCTTAAGTCGTTGGAGACAAATATAAGCCCATTAGTTATAGGCTATAGCAAAACGTGGAAAACTTTGTATTGCCAAGATCACACCCTACATTTTACAAGGCTAAAACACCCCCACTACCCTTGTCACCTACTGCTAGTGCAACGCAAACTCCACCAAATTAGAAAGCCAACACCCTTCATAACTAGGACCTAGTTAAAAACTAACATGAAAGTGGGCACTCACAACCAGAAACCCCGAAACAAGGACATCACTTGAAGGAAAACTCCACATGGGCAATGCCAATTCCTCCACGCCCCCACCACACAATCAGAACCCCACAAAAATTTATGGTCACAGTTTCAGCAGACAAGTGAAGATCTAAGAGAAGTAGGAAAATGAGTACACGAGGACCAACGAATGACGGATTCTGACACAATGAAATCAATTTGCTCGTGCTCGCCGAGCCCAATCGTACAGTTTCTCTTGCTGTGAATTCCTGCAACCCTAGGCCTACTTGTTCCCCCGGCTCTTTTAACTTCGGTTGGCTTGTTCTCCATATGTCTACTAGATAAGTGGGTAAAGCAAACGGATGAATCTGGCAAAAATGGCAACTTGTCCAAGCTTGCCTCTGCACAGTAAAGCAAAATTAGAACTACTGACATAACCATGATACGATAAAGCAAAGATCTGTACAACGACGTTCCTGTAATACCTTTACGAACTGATTGGACTCTGGATATGTCAACTGGGACCTCTGCTTTACAATTTGCATAATCAACAATGGAATCGGGGCCGAAGAATGCAAAGCTTGGCATTGAAAGAACAGGTGAAGAGGAGATTTCTGAACCAATGCCAATAGAATCGCCACTGCTGTGAAAGGAAAACCCACCAGATGCCAAGCAAGGAGTTGATGGCTCCGCTAGGAAAGAAGAAAAAGATGATCTGCAAGTGAATGAAGATGATGGGGTGTGGCAAGCAATCGGCGATCCATGGCCAAAACTGATGTCCCGATCTCTGGACATAAATGCAGTAGAAAATGAGCTGCCACCCTCATCCCATGCTTGGCATGTTTCTTCTGCGCATTGGCTTTGTTGTTCAGGATGTAATTCATTTGTTGACATCCATGAATGATCTACCAAAAGGCAAGTCATGCTCAAAGTAAGTATTAACGAGCAGAAGTACCACTCAAACTGATTCGTTCATGGGTTAGAAAAGGAAAAGGTAAAATCTCTCAGCCCTAGTGCAAGATGTAGAGACCAGCAATGAAAAAAGTTTATCCGAAATAAGAAGTCACCTTACTCAAAATAGTTAATCTCACAGACAAATACAAAGACAAAAAGCCTTTGTAATACTACTGCTCCGAATGTTCTTTCTTAAATGACAAGAAAGTAAGATGCACGTTTCCATTAAAAGATTGTGTTCGCTTAACCTACCTAAAACCTGCTGAGCAGTAAGCCTTTGAGAAGAATCTGTACAGAGCATTCTTCTAATCAAATCCCTAGCTGATTCGGAAATATGGTCCCAGGGATTAGACGGGAACCTCAGATCAGCCATCCTAACAGCATCGAATATCCGGGATTTCGTCTTTCCCCAAAATGGCGGCATTCCGCTGAGAAGAATGTAAAGAATAACACCAGCGCTCCAAACATCAGCAGCCTGGTTATAGCCTCCTGCAAGTACCTCAGGAGCTATATAGAATGGACTTCCAACTAACCCATGTAAACTTTCTCCTGTTTGTACAAAACTACCAAGTAAATCCACACGAAACAGACAGAATAAACATCAAGTAAAATGTAAATCCAGACGAGACACGAAAGTACCAGGCTTGATATAAGTTGCGAGACCAAAATCTGCCAACTTAATCGGAGACGATGAGGCCTTCGTTGCGAGCAGGATGTTCTCGGGCTTCAAATCTCGATGAACAACCCCGTTTTCGTGACAATACAAAACCACCTGCATCAGATGCCTAAACAGAACCCTGGCATCAGACTCAACAAATCTCCCAATCTTTTCCAACTTGTGGAAAAGCTCACCTCCGGCACAAAGCTCCATTACCAAATGCACATAGTCATCCTCCTCGTAAACTGCCTTAAGATCCACAACGTTCGGGTGCCCGGATAACCTGGTCATGATCTCAATCTCAAGCCTGATGCTCCTCACATCATCTGAAGTCACCAACTTATCTTTCGCAATTGATTTGCAGGCTAAAACCTCGCCCGTCGCCTTATCCGTGCACGTCCTTATAACACCAAACTGCCCCCAACCCAATTGCTCTCCAAGAACGTATTGGTCTTTAAGGTTTGAGGTCTGGTTTGCTTCCAAAATATTCGTAGTCAAACTTGGGATTTTGTAACAGTTACAAGGCCTTGTATATGGTTCACTTATGCTGTTGCTAAGAGCAACAGCCATAACCAATTTCTCTCCAAAACAACCCCAGAAGACACCAATCAGAATTTCAAAGCCTATGGTTTTCAGAAGGCCCTTTTCAAGTTTTCCTTTTTCAAGTCAATATTTTGAAGTCTTTTTCGGACATACGCATTCACACAGATCGCATGTTGGCGAAAAAATAAAAACGAAATTGGCTTTTCCCAGTTAGTTGTTGAAGTTGACAAAGAGGGATTAACGTGAAGAATAAGATACCATGTATCTGGACATCTGGATAAAGTTTATATTAAAGATAAGAAACCTTACAAGGAACATGAAAGTCCTCAATCCAAGGCTGGGATCACATGGATCTGCAACAAAAACAGAAAGAAAAGTTCTTACAGGTTGAACTAAAAGACAAATAATAACAAAAAAAAAACCCTCTTATAATTAATGTTTTTTCCCTTAAGAAAAGAAAAGGAAAACCCGATTTTTTTTTTTAATAATTCTTAGTATAATTCCCTTTCCCGTTTTTGTTTTTTGGATGTTGACATTTTTTCCGTTTATGCAGAATTCGAACTCAATTCCAGCAAGAGAACTCCCAAACAGAAAAGTGTAACTAGTTACTATTTATAACAGTGAATTACTCAAAAAATCCCAAGAAAAATCTAATCTTTTAAGTAAAAATTTACTGAAATCACATCAGGAAACTCTAAATTTACTGAAAGTAGCTGAATTTCCCACAAACCCACCAAAGTTCAGTGAGAAACAAAGCAACCCAGATCCAAATATTCCCACCATCCACAACTGGAACCATACACGAACACACATTAACTAAAAAAAAAAAAAAATTTCACACACCCACCAACAACGCAGTTACAGAGAGAGGGACCTTAAGGAAAGAAAAGTTAGAGAGAGAGAGAGAGAGAGGGACCTTAAGGAAAGAAAAGTTAGATAGAGAGAGAAGGGGGGAAGGAGTCCGTTGGAGCAGTAGTAGAGCTCCCCAAGACAGAGCTCCTGTTCCGTGGGCTCTGCTTGGCTTCGGCGCACTCTCCTCTGTATCTGCCAAAAATATAAAAAAACTGGCCTTTATTCATCTCTCTGTTTCTTTTTTTGAAATTGTTATAAGGGCTTCCTCGGACGTCAAGACCGCCTCTAATTTAGTTTAATACTTTCATTATCACTTGTGCTTCTCATTAATCTTTTTTTTTTTTTTTCATTTTTTTTAATATTTTGCTTAGGTGATAAAAAACAACAATTTGTTCAATGAGAAATCAAAACCAAATAATCTCGTTTATTTTCTTTATTTTTTTTTCTAAGAAACCTTTTAGAGTATAAAAAAATATCAGCATTTTATAAAATTAAAAGTGTCTTGCAAAATAATCCGATTTTAATCCTATTTTCTTATTTTGCTTTTTTGTTAATTTAATAAGTTTTGTTTTTATAGTATATCATTATAATTAGCCAAACTTTTTTTTAGAAACCTTTATAATAGAGAAGGCCTTTTTTTTTCCCTCCTCCTACTACTAGTAGTTAAGGTTTTTTCAGCTATAAGTTTATTTTTCAAATATTTAATCCATGAATATGAGCACTTTTACATCGTACGATTTATGATTCCTTCCTGATGCATGGTTTGATTCTGACTTTGAATGTAAATTTGAAATTGGTTTGAAAGAATTGACACACTCCTATTTAGATTATACTTTGATTTTTCTTTTTTGATTATACTTTGATTTAGCTCGAGCAGACGTTGGGAGCGTCTTATAAGAGAACAAACGTCATAATTAAAAAAACGACAACACGCGAAAGCGACATAAACTCCATGAACGACAATATCATCTTAAACGACACAAAATTTTAACAATCACAATGTAGGAAGAAAAACGACAATGGTCATCACCTTCCGACCGCAATAGCATCTGATGCAATCTATGGGCTTTTATAAGCCCACGCAAGCGTGCGTGATAGTTACGGCAAAGACGTACCGGCGCAGGACAATTACGTAATTTAACATCCCTCCAGACCGACGAGACGCCGGTATACCGATCTATCTAATATCACCTTCCTTTCTTCTCTTTTTCCTTCTCTAATCTCCGCTTCTCACATATTACGCAAAAATCAAATTCATTTCCTCCCCACTAAATTAAAATCTAGGGTTTCCGATTCAATTTCTCCCCCCAAAACCCCTTCCCAGAAGCATCCAGATAAACACACGCGGAGAAATTTAGGGTTTTTCTTTCTATTTTTCTTTCTTTCTGTGTTGATTATCTTGAACTGTTTGATCAGATTCCATCTTCCGATTCGAATCAATTGATCGATAAATCAGGCAACTTTGGATCGCAGTTGAGAAGGTGATGGATGTGGATGGAGGGGGAAGCAAGCGCGTCTTCCACCGGCTAAGCGGAGGCGCCGGCGGCGGAGGGCCGTCGCCATCCACGGACCCGAGGAACCAGAAGGTCTGTTTCCATTGGAGGGCTGGGAAGTGCAACCGCTTCCCTTGCCCTTACCTCCACAGGGAATTGCAGCCCCCTCCGCCGCAGAATGGAACGGCGTCGTCTAAGCGCCAGTACCACGGGTTCTCCGGCGATGATCCGGAGCCGCGGAGGCCAAACAATTCGACGTGGGGGAGAGTTCACGGCGGCGCCGGAGGGAATAATAAGTTTATAAGGAAGACGGAGAAGTTGTGCCATTTTTGGTCTCAGGGGAACTGTGGGTATGGCGACAAGTGCAAGTACTTGCATTGCTGGACATTCGGGGACGGCTTGTCGTTGTTGACGCAGCTCGAGGGGCATCAGAAGGTGAATTGAGAATCTTTTGATGGCGGTTTTTGTGATGTGGAAATTTGAAAGAAGAGTTGTTCAATGACTTGGGTTTGTGAACAGGTTGTTAGTGGGATTGCGTTTCCATTTGGATCAGACAAACTCTACACCGGGAGTAAAGATGAGACTGTCAGGGTCTGGGACTGCCAGTCTGGTCAGGTACTTCTTCTTCTTGTACGATATTCTTTTACTTTTTGATCGGTTTCTTTATGTATTTTGGAGAAAGTTTACACTTTTTGATTTTTTATTAGTTACACCAATTACAAGGACTTTCCTGTCAGTCCAGAATAGAAAAAGGGTAAACTCAGAGTAGTACATTTGTTGAGGAAGCAGCAAAATGTATGGAAGAAAATAAATTTGTTAAAGAAAGTTTCTTTTACGTTAGATAATTTCTTGTCAGCGCTGCTGGTTACAGCTGTTATGATTCCCATTCATGGCTGGTTTCGATTCTCAAACAATTCTTATATGGTCTATTGTAGCCTTCTCATTATAGGTAAACTACCAAAAAAACAGTTGTAGAATTTTTGCTTGGTTGACATGAGTTTGTTTCCTCCTTATGTCTCTTATGACTTTCAATCAAACAAACTCGCACGTGCAGATTTACTTGGGATATATATTTTTTTGGTCAGTGGATTGGAGAGTAGACATTACTTTGGTTTCATGGTTTGTGTTGTGTAGGGTTTAATTTTGTTGTCTATTTATTTATTATCATTTGCAGTGTACGGCCGTGATTAACCTTGGTGGTGAAGTGGGTTGCATGATCAATGAAGGTCCATGGATTTTTGTAGGCCTACTTAATATGGTGAAGGTAAGGCAGAAGACAAAATTTTAAGCTTTTAGTTTTCTCTCATAATCATGTACATGTTTTGGTTATGTTATGATTATCTAATGCTATATTGATGTGAGCTAGAGGCGAGTGTAGAATGAATTCATGACATAATTCGATGGTGTCAGGCATGGAACATCCAAACTAACATGGAACTGAGTCTTAGTGGACCTGTTGGACAAGTTTATTCCATGGTAGTGGGAAAGGATTTGCTTTTTGCTGGTACGCAGGTAATTTCTTGACAATGACCTATTTGCGTTTGTTATGTATTTTAGGATGTTGACTAATTTATTCATGTTACTGTTTTTTGGGTTGAGGAGTGGCTTGTTTGGCTAATTTAACTTTTTAGAACCTTGTTGCTGCCCATTTGATGAACCAATCGGTTGAAAATAGTATTATTGGGGAAAATTTGATGCTATGAATATTAGAGTTTTTCACTATTCCTGTGAGGAGTTCTGGTGCATGGCATCTGATCTCGCTAATATAAAGTGGTATCCCACTTTCTTTTACCTATGATCTCCATCTTCATGTCCATATCTGGGAACCAAAGTTATTCTTCGGTATAAAGCAAGTACTTTCTTTGGTGCAGGATGGATCAATATTGGCATGGAAATTTAATGCGGCTGCAAATTGCTTTGAACCAGTAACATCACTCACAGGTCACTCACTTGCCGTTGTTTCTTTAGTAGTTGGAGCCAACAGGCTTTACTCTGGATCCATGGACCATTCTATAAAGGTAAGTTAATTGGAGTATTATACAAGTGTTCTCACAAGCACTAAATCATTCCACTGCATTAGGTTTTTTCACACTATTTTAAAATTTTTTTTTCCCCTATATTTCATATTGTGCATTCTTTCAGGTCTGGAGCCTTGAAACATTGCAATGTTTACAGACACTCACAGACCATAGTTCGGTTGTAATGTCTCTTCTTTGCTGGAATCAGTTTCTCTTATCATGTTCCTTAGACAAAACAATAAAGGCAGGTGTCACTTTTGCAGTATACGTATGTATGTTTATTGAAGTGATGATGCGGTATCATAAATGCATTCAGTACTGGTTACGTGCATATTCTGTTATTTGAGTTTCCTCCCCATTTGTGGCAGGTGTGGGTTGCTACACAGAATGGAAGCTTGGAAGTAACGTACACTCACAACGAAGAACATGTAAGCTGTTTTTGTTGTATGGTTATATCATTTTTCCCCTTTATGTTTTGGTGATTTTACCTATAATTACGTTGATAGGTTAGAAACAAGGTTTGTTGTTTAGATAAGCAAGACAGAACATCTAAGGTATGAATGTGAGCTAAAAAATAATATCATTAAAGGAAACAAACGGACGTTCTAGGTCATCCCTAGAGACACATGAAGGAGGCATTGAGCAGTTAGATAGAGATTTCAAGGAGGTGTAAATATCTTGTTCAATGATGATTCCTCGCTGTGCTCTTGCAGGGTGTGCTTGCTCTAGACGGTATGCCTGATTCAGAAGGCAAGCCAGTTTTGCTATGCGCTTGCAACGACAATTCTGTCCGCCTCTATGATTTGCCATCGTGAGTCTTCAACACGAGTGATTCTATATGTGCTGATTTTATTTTCCAACTTCAGATCCTACTGTACAAATTGCATGGCTTAAAAGCTGCCATTTGCCTAATTCTTACTTTCATTCTATCCTGTTGTCTCAGATTTGCTGAGAGGGGAAAAGTTTTCTCAAAACAGGAGGTACGGGCAATTCAGAGGGGTCCCGGTAGTCTGTTTTTCACCGGCGACGGAACAGGTCAATTGAGAATATGGAGCATGTTAGCCGATTCAGCTTCCTCTGCCTGATTTATGAAGGACATAGTGTATCTTGATTTATTATTCTTAATTATTCTCTTCTCCTTTTCCTAGGATCTTTTGTAACGCCTAAGGTTGCTGGAAGGAATAATATTTTTTTTCTTCCCTGGGTCAGGATTGAATTGTAGGTCTAGAGGTTTTGGGGGTTTTTTTTTTTGAAGAGGTAGAATTTTGTTCCACAAACTCCAGCCCGTTACTTGTGCCATATAGAGGAACATCTTGGTCTCATTCCGAAAGTTGTAACTTGAGAACAAATCTGCATAAAGTGCTTATTAATTATATCCTTACCGTTCGCTGCAGATGAATGATGTTTGCAGTGGAGTAAAAATGATTATAAATGCTATATTTAATAGAGAGCTAGTTGTTTTTGTACTGTGGATGTTGTATACCTTGTGCGACTGGTCTTGTAAAATTTTGCAGCAACTTCAAATCTTAAGCTTCTTTCTTTCTTTCTTTTTTTTTTTATTGGGTGGGGGGTTCTTTCATTCATGTGCAATTTTTTCCTTTTCGTTTTGAGATTCATATATATATATATATATATATATTATATTTACGTAAGATGAACAGAAACACCGAATTGTGATGTGATTTTATGTGAGTTTTTTACTATAACAAAAAAGTTAGATGTGACTGTTTTTTAGAGTTTTTTACTGTAATAAAATTTAAATTTTAAATTCAAATCAGTGAAATGAACAGGACTTAAAAGACTAGATTCTAACAGACATGTTACTAGGGAATATCTATGTGATTTTGTAGTTATTATGGTAATTGGTAAGCAAAACTACAGAAATATGAATACATTATGTTACATATATCTAGGTGGTGTCATTTGCATGACTTTGCCTACTTGTGCCATGTTCACAGCAACATATAACTTTCACGGTTCACCTAATAGTCAAAGGTCAAGCAAAGTGAAAGCTGTAAGATACGCTTTCCCATAACTGGAAAACAGAAACAAGATATTGAAGGTGAAATACAGTTATATTAATATGGACACTCAACCCAATTTAAATTTGATTAAGCTCAAACAAGGATTTTATTCTTAGATAAGATATTTGAGATCAGTCCACGGGAACCACTTGGAGCAATCGACATAACTTCTTCATTATTGATTCCCGTCCAAAGCCATTTCTCTAACAAAGCTTTCATAGTATCATAACCGAGTCCCAATCCGAACTGCATCCTTAACATCATATTTGTTTATTGTTTCTTTAACTATTATTACACATTTTTTTGTTTTTTTTTTTAGTTCAGGTTACAGATTAAACATGACCTTAATGGCCGTACCACCACGAGCACTAGTCTCAAATGCTTCTTCCACCTCTCGCTGAGAAAATCCGAACCGATGCGTTATAAGGGGATTCACATCAATCTTTCCACTCCTCAAGAACTCAAGGCATAGTGGCCATGTATTCTTGTACCGGAAAATGCCAATCACATCAACCTCCCTATTTACAACAATGAAGAACCAACAAACATAGCATTACACACATAAATCAATGAGTTGAATTGAAAAATCCACATCTTTACTGGAAAGTTAGTTTATACTAAGTTTCCATTTCCACACTGCTAACTCATTAATCTATCCTATAACTAAGTGAAGGGAACTTGTTAACCATGGTGAACTTCCTAATAGTCAATACAAGTTATAAGTATTCATATAATAATGCCATTGCTCTACAAGCTCATTGTTCTATGTTAGTGGAAATGGCTCTCAAGTTTATTACTTACTGCGGTAGCTTAGAATCTCATTCATACCTTGCAGCAGCTGGAGTGAGTGGGACAGTCATCTCACTGTGACCCATTCCCACAAGGCACACCTTGCCGCCAGGACGAGTAGCACTCAGGGCGGTTGACATAGTTTTGTTAAACCCTGCACAGTCGAAAGTAACATCCACTTCAGCCCCCATGACCTCATGTATCTGAACCACTTCTTCAGCTACATCCTGTAGAATAGAGAGAGTAATTAAAAAGAAAATGAAAAGAAGCCATTGTTTAAGTGATTAACCATTGCTAGCATAATAAGAGCTGAAGAAATGACACCTTGAAATGATGTTCATGGTGGATATACCTGTACATTTGTTGACACTTTGACAGTATCATTTGCCCCAAGATCCTTGGCAACGGATAAACGGTGGTCATCCACATCAACTATGACAATTCTGGGTGCCCCAAATGCACGAGCTGCTAGCATTGTGACAAGGCCAATAGGTCCTGCTCCCATGACCAAAACATTCGTTTCTGGACCAATGTTTGCTCGGCGACAAGCGTGGACACCAACGCTTAAAGGCTCACACATTGCCCCTTCCTCTAAGCTCACATTATCTGGCAGTTTGAAACATAGGTCTGCAGGATGCACCACCTATCCAAAGGACCAAAACAAAAAGTAAAATCTTATATCAGCTGTTATAACTGTCTTACAATTCAAGGATACTTTTCGCGTTGAAATCATACATAATATTTAGGCCTTTCTGCATAGCTAGGCAATGTGAAAGTCTATAATGCAGCCTTAAAATCCCAAGAAATGATGCCTAATCATAGAGTTAATCCGTTTTGTGACAGAGCACAATTTTGGTGGCGTCATTGATCAGTCACCAAATGCTGAAGAAAAAAAAGGTTAAATACCTGATCAGCAAGAGAACCATGAACGGGTGGAGTAGCAAAAAACTTCATCTCCGGGCAAAGATTGTATCGACCTTCTTTGCAGAGATTGCAGCGCCAGCAACTGATTCCAGGCTCCAGCGCCACGCGGTCACCGGGCACAAGGCTCTTCACCTCACTCCCAACTTCCTCTATGATTCCGGCACACTCGTGGCCTATCACCATTGGCTCTTTAACAATGAAATCTGCACATCTCATGGTCTAAAACATGCACAAAATCTCAGACAGATGATCAATACTGGATATCGGATAAAATGGCATCTAAGTAGTGGGTAATTAATAAATTTATTTTACACATAATCTTGCTTGTAAGCCAATCCAATTTGGCTAATAAAAATGTTCTACATAGATATTCATAATTTTGACAATTTCATTCTTTTTCCTACATCATTTTAAACACTCAGAATGTAAAAAGAAAATAGATAAAGGGTTTACCTTGAGGTAGTGAACATCGCTACCACATATGCCTACAGCTTTCATCCTTACTCTAACATCATGGGGTCCTAAAATATAGCCCAGAAAATGCAAAATATTAACACCAAGCTATTAATTTCAAAGATAGGCAAAAGGGTCAGTGATAAAAGTCACTGAAACAAAATACAGAACTTGTCATTTCAATAAAAAGGAAGTTACCAAGAGGAGGGAGTTTGAAAGGCTGAATCTTGAGGGAGTTGATACCAAGAAGCCAGGCAGCCATGTTCTCTTCTTCTTCACCATCTTTGCCTTCCCCAGCTCCTCCATGAGACATCCCTCCCTTCCCCATCTTCTGAATAATTCTGATTCTGATTCTGATTCTGGTGAGAGAAAGAAAGACTCTTTGAGTGGATTTGTTAAAGAGTTTGAAACTGTGTGGAGAGCGATATGGACGATGGACAAGTGGATTTTGTGGAACTGAATTTAAGGGGTATCCTGGTGTTGGATAAGCATCCTTTTTAATTAAAAAATATAATAATAATTTCTTTTTCAACTAATCCATAGTTATTATGCTACAATAATGTCACGGTCTAAATAAGCTAATGATATTTTTATTCCTCACCTTATACTAAAATCACATAAATTAAAAAAAATGATATTATTGTTATTATTATTTTTTGATAGTAGGCCAAGGGGGGGGTGAAGATCTGTTGTTGTCATCCAGAGTTTGCCAAAAATCACAATCAATCACCAATCTGCTGCGTCACTACCCGGTAGGACCTTAATTTCTTTTGTGGTCGTGTTGTGAATACACAATAAGTGCCACGTTTTCACGGGAAAAAAAAAAAAAAGAAGAAGAAGATGCTAGGTGGAAACCATAGAAAAGCTCTCTCGTTTTCTCAATATGTTGTCTTCTACATTTTTATTTTTTATTTTTTTTTATAAACAGTTGTCAATATGCTGTTGTTGTCTCAAGATCATGTTGTCGTTTTAAAAACATCATCTTGTTCTGCAATTGCACATCGTTGTAAAATTGATGTCGTTTTACTGGAGTATTCCTGTCTCCAACGGACGAGATCCTTTCTTCCATTTATTGTCGTGTTTTAGAGCTAACGTTGTAATACCTATTGTTGTCGTTTTTGGATTGATGTCGATTTTTATAGCCAATGTCCTAGTCGTTTTAATGCAATATTGTCGTTTCATCAGTATATGTCGTTTTTTGTCACTCTTAAGATGATCTAGTGTTTTGCATATTACTGTTTCCCTCCCTCTTAAACTCCCAGACTAGGTCACTTTCTCAGGATCTTATGGTTTCTAAAGTGAATCTTGGTTTAATTAGCTGCTGTCGTCTGGAAAGAATATGTCGTTTATTATATACTGGTGTCTGGTGATTTTAATTGTCAATGTCGTTTACTTGCAATGTTGCTGTTTTCTCACGATCTGGTCGTATGTCATAATTTTATGTCGTTTTAATATGATGCCGTCTTTCATATTTCATAGCTTTTAAAATGATGTCGGCTAATGTATATTGTCGTCATGTAATTATGTTGTCGTTCAGCTTATGTATATAGGAATTGTCTCTGAAAAGTACTCACCGGAACGAAAGTCGTATAATTATATATAGTGTATATTTACATATAAATCATGTATATTTACATAAAAAAATCGTGTATATTTAACATAAAATATAATAAATCAGTCAATATATATATTTTCATGTTATGTGTTCACTAATTACAATAAAAAATACATATTTTGAGGATTAATATACATTATCGTTTCTTATAACTTAACATACACGACTTTACATGTAAATATACACAATTTACATATAAATATACACAATTTATCTAAAATTATATAACTATCATTTTAATCAAATACTTTTTAAGTGCCTGATTAGATATTTTATCTATGTATATATATCGTCAATTGATTATGGCGTCATCTTTTAAGTCACGACCGTCAATTTCTTATGATATTGTGGTTTAAAAAAATAAAAAATAAAAAATAAAATAAAATATCGGGTCGTTTCTATAATCTCGTTTTGAAAGAAGATGTCCTTTTACGGCGTGTGTTTTTAATAGTCAATGTCATTTACCTGCAATAGTGTCGCTTTCACAATCCACGCGATTTAGTTGTATTTTAAAAATTTATGTCGTTTCCTTCATCTTGTTCGTTTTGAGTATGATGCCGTGTTAAGAATTTAATGTCGTTTTACTTTGATCTTGTCGTTGTATTTAGAAAAAAAGAAAAATTAGTTTCTTCCATGAGACGCTGTTCATCTTGCTCTCGGTGTGTGCATATGCACACGTACGTATAGATTTCCAATCATAAACCAAATTACTTACCAAAAAATTAACTTGGTTTTAAGTCGTGACCATGCTACTTTTACGATCATATATATTGCCGTAGATTATAAGACAGATCTTTATCCATATGTAGAGATTTCCACTATCATAAGCCCGTTAAAGAGATCTCTTTCTCCGGATGCCCAATTGCCACTGAACTGGCCTTTTTCTATCCGTTAAAGTTGCGTGTTTTGCTTTACATCGTACATTTCAAGTTAGCTAGGACGTCACTCCATGTTTAGATCGTTCTAATTTTATATCTTCACAGAAATTTTGTTTACACATAAGTCTTTTAAGCACGTTACATAAGAGTACGTTTGGTTGGATGATTCGTTCTCTGATTTGAATTATGATTCATGATTCGTTACAGTATTTTCTGTCACAAAAAATACACGTAAATAAAAAATAATTCTAATCTTATGATTCTAATGCATGAACCAAACAGACTCTCGGGGGTGGAATATAGCAAACAAGATATGTATTCCAGAAACGACAACCATATATAGTGGGGTCCAGAAAACGACATTTGGCGGGTAGGAGTCACAAGGTAATTGAACAAAACACCTTCCCAGGATAGGAAGAAAGCTCAGTTAGAGAGAGAGAGAGAGAGAGAGATGTCAAAGAAAGATGAAGGAGAGAACATGGCTGCTTGGCTTCTTGGTATCAAGACTCTTAAGATCCAACCATATCCTCTTCCACCTCTGGGTAACTCCTGTTTCTGTCCAAATTTTTTTTATTATGATCATAGTTCTTTCTTGATCATGCATGATCAGATGGATATATAATATTAATAACCTCTTACCTTGTGCTGATAAAACTCTAATATACCATAACTCTGGGCAAAAGTCGACTTTTTTTCCCGTCTCCAATTGATATGAGAGTAATCATATAGTTGATCACATATATTATGTTGGACTTACAGGATTGTGTCAATCATGACATTAGAATTCTTCACGGACTCGTGTACCTTTTTTTTTTTTTTTGAGAGGTAATTGTTCATTTCATCTTAACAAAGTTTTTCACAATTTTAGGACCTCATGATGTTAGGGTCCGGGTAAAAGCTCTGGGTATTTGTGGCAGTGATGTTCATCACTTCAAGGTGACAAGTCCCCTTAAAATTTCTCTCTTATTTTTTTTTTTTTTTTTTTTTTTTTTTTTTTTTTTTTTTTTTTTCTGAGTATTTTCTTGAATATTTGTTCTGCTTCAAATGCTACATACGAGTTTAAAAAAAGACAATGAGATGCGCAAATTTCATTGTCAAAAAGCCAATGGTTATAGGACATGAATGTGCTGGTGTGATTGAAGAAGTTGGCAGTGGGGTTAAGTCTCTACAAGTAGGTGATCGAGTTGCGTTGGAGCCCGGAATCAGTTGCCGCCAATGCGATCTTTGCAAAAGTGGTCGCTACAATCTTTGCCCCAAAATGAAGTTTTTTGGCTCTCCACCGACTAATGGTTCTCTTGCTAACAAGGTATTTTCAAATTAGTACTAGCTTCTGCTACTTGCTTGGCTCTACAAACTTTTTAAATTCATCCTGATTTCATGATGATTGTACAGGTGGTGCACCCGGCAGATCTATGTTACAAGTTACCTGAAAATGTAAGCTTGGAGGAAGGGGCAATGTGCGAACCCCTGAGCGTCGGCGTGCACGCTTGTCGCCGAGCAAATATAAGCCCGGAGACTAGAGTATTGATCATGGGAGCTGGACCTATAGGCCTTATTACTCTGCTGGCTGCTCGTGCCTTTGGATCCCCTAGAATCGTCATAGTCGACATTGATGATTGCCGATTGTCTATTGCGAAGAGCCTTGGTGCGGATGAGACTGTTTTAGTTTCGACAAACATCCAGGTTCTTGATCTTATTCTTTTTTTTTTTTGATCTCTGTGCAAACCTTTTGGACTTGAAAGTATTTGAGTTAAAATCTTGAACAGGATCTAAGTAAAGAGGTGGAGCTGATACAAAATGCAATGGGTTGTGGCGTTGATGTGAGTTTTGATTGTGTTGGTTTAAACAAAACCATGTCAACAGCTTTGAATGCCACTCGTTCAGGTGGGAAAGTTTGCCTCATTGGACTAGCTCAGAGTGAGACGACTGCCCCGTTAACCCCTACTGCTGCTAGGTAAGTGACCTTTTAACCGTCAAAAATATGGTAGGGACCTAAAATCGACATAATCTTGCTTTCCATTTTCGATGGTAGAGAATTCATGTAAGGGATAGGAAAATGCTCATCTTAGGATTTGGTTTGTTAGCCAACAAAAGATGTTATTAGATTCATGCCAGTGCTATTATAGTTACTAATTCTGGGGTTTGTGTGGTGATAGGGAGGTCGATGTGATTGGCATATTCCGGTATAGAAACACCTGGCCGCTCTGCCTAGAGTTGTTGAGAACCGGTAAGATTGATGTAAAACCACTGATAACCCACAGATTTGGATTCTCACAGAAGGAGGTCGAAGATGCTTTTGAAACTAGTGCTGGTGGAGGCAATGCCATCAAGGTTATGTTCAATCTGTAGCAGATCACCAGATGTATTTCAGAACAATTGGCTTGAGACTTTGGATATTAGTCACATTTATACAGCAAAAGGCCTGAGAAATTGATCAGCCGTTCTCACCAATTTCGGAGTCCGTTCAATTTTAATATGTGATAAGGTAAAATGAGAAACTCGTCAGAATTTTATCCTCTCTCAATGCATAAAAAACTTAAATTGCTGTAGTTTACCCAACAAGATGTTCTGCAACATTATTGTGTAAACTGGACATGAATTATGGTGCTATCTATACTTTTATGTACATCTTCCATTTTGTTCACCAACAAGCGGATCATTTGAGTTGTTTGATGTTAACCCATCGGCTTCAATGGAACTGTAACCAAAAGGCTTCTGCACATTGCTTTCACTCATCAGTTTTCTCATTTTCACAACATCGTCCCATCTATCTATACCGGCATAAGTGCTCGATGAAAGAACATAATTTCCGCTGTTGCAAGGATCCACTTCAAGAAGCTTGTGTGTGACAATCTCAGCTAGACCCACATTTCCATAAAGCTTACAAGCGTTCAACAATATCCGCCATACGACAACATCTGGAACGACAGGCATTTTCTGAATAAACTCGTACGCCTTCTCTAGATTTCCTGAACGGCTTAAGAGATCCACAACGCATCCATAGTGTTTCATTTCTGGTTTGAGTCCATAGACCTTTTCCATACTCTCAAAATATTCCAACCCTTCATCTACCATTCCGGTGTGAGCGCAAACTAGTAAAATCCCCACAAAAGCTCCATGGTTTGGCCGTATGCCTTCTCTTAACATTTGCGAGAAGAGGTCAAGTGCGGAATTTGCAAAACCATTCATGGCAAGTCCTGAAATTACTGAGGTCCAGGAGACAGAGTCCTTTGCTTTCATCTCTTGAAACACCTTTAATGCCTTCTCAGCCAACCCGCATTTGCAATACATGTCGATTAAAGTGTTTCCCACGCAAATATCAGCTTTCACACCATGGTTAATGATGAAGTCATGGACGGCCTCCCCAACATCCAGTGAACCCAAATGGGCACAAGCTGAAAGCACGCTAGCAACCGTTATCTCGTCTGGTTTCACTTTAGCCGCCATCATCTCTTGAAAAAGCTTCACTGCGTCGCTATGTTGGTTAGCTTGAGAGTAGCCAGTGATCATAGCAGTCCAAGACACCACATCTCTGTCGGGCATCTCATCAAAAAGTTTCCTCGCAACAACTAAATTCCCCAATTTCGCGTATCCCATAATCATGGCATTCCATGAGACGATATTTCTTTCTCGCATTCGATCAAACACTCCCCGTGCAAAATTCACCAAACCACGCCGTCCATACATATCAATTATGGTATTTCCCAGGTAGACATTAACTCCGATACTATTCTCCTCTATGTACTTAACTAAAGAGTCCGCAATCTCGTATTCGCCTAAATAACTGCACGCCAAAATAACTTTCATTATTGTCACGGAATCCGCTCTCACATTCACCACCTTCATTTCCCGAAACAGACCCAAAACCTCCTTAAATCTATTCCACTTTGTACACCCACAAATCAAGGAGTTCCAAGAAACCAAATCTCTCTCAGCCATTTCATCGAATAGTTTCCGCGCAAAACCCAAGACCCCACAACTGCCATACATATAAATCAAAGCATTCGCAACGAATAGATAGGTATCGAAACCAAGTTTCACAGAATGAACGTGAACCTTTTTCCCAATCAAAACATCGGAAACTCGAGCACAAGCCTTGAGAACAAAAATAAAAGTCAAATTGTCCCCAACGAATCCTTGGCGACACATACGACTATAAAAAACAATTGCTTCATTGGGATGGTCGCTCTGCGAGAGTCCACGGATCATGTGGTTCCAAAGGGGCAATGTGGGTCCCTCAATCTGGTCGAAAGCGAAACGGGCTTTGCTTAAGTTCGGTGGAGAAAGTGCGTAGGCTCTGATGATTTGAGAGATCGAAAATGGGTCGGTGTGGAGGTGTGATCTGATAAGGCGGGCGTGGAGTTCTTTAATGGAGTTGGTCGGCGTTGGTGTCTGCGTTTTTCGCGCCGGTGGTTGTTGGGTCGCCGCCGCCGATTTGCTCGTGAAGCGCCTTACGGGTCTTGCAAGTTTCATTTACTATAAAAAGCAGAACGCAAAAGTACTAAAAAACAATGGGGATTCGCATGAAGTTGAGTTAAGGAGAGATCGCTACTTCCCAAGTTGCAGGAGGAACACAGCAGATCTCTTGTTCTTTTCGGTCTTGCCAAGGTTGTTCTCACTTTGATACTTTCTTTCAGTCTCAGGTTGTACTTGCTTCCGTACATCTGACATAAGAAGAATTTATCCTTCAAAATGCATTAGACATTTATTTTTTATTTTTAGTAAATATTTTTTTGTTAGTGTAATTATTTAATTAAAAAAATTATAAATTAAGAATAACCGTGCTTACAAAATATTTGTCCAGATTGCTAAAAAAAATAAAGAAAAGGTTGATGGGCTCAATTTCAGATCCAGCTTATTTGGGCTATGACTTATGAGTCCACAGTCTTGTCATCATATATGGGCTGAAGTTGGGTTTTTGTGAGAGATAACTACACATTTCATATCTTGACAGTTAGCCAAAATTTTAAAATATTATAAAAATAATAAAAAATAAATTATAGTAGTTATCGTAGTAATTATCACATTTTATGCTGTATAGTTACGGTCACTATTTTAGTGAAATCAATTTTTTTTTAAAAATAAATAATTAAGGAAAAGAATAAATATCTTTTAGAGTGTGCGAGTCTCGATTTTCTCTTTATTCTTGATTTATATATTTTTGTGGTATTAATAGATAAAAATTTAAACTAGTAAATTAAACAATTTTCTCATTCCTTGAAACTTTTGCTTTATTTCTACTTTATTATTTTGATTTTTCTGTGTGTAAAGAGCCCGTTGTTCTGAGGCTTCAGTTTTGTTACCTGTAATATGGCACGTCAATTCTCAAAGTTAATTGGAATAATGATTTGTCATAATAATCATGAATCATAGGTTAATGGGAGGTTTCGTGTATTAATTATGTTTGTTATTGCTTATTGGTGACTATAGTTGGGAAGATAATTATTACCATGATGTCACTTTCAAGTTTTAGTGCTAAAATTGTGGCTGAAATCAAGAGATCGATAATGTCCGCTAAGACGGAGGCCACTAAGTTCTTCAAAATTCATGCATAAATCTATCCTATGTGCTTCCTATGATCACTCCATTAATTGCAATAGATTTTTTTTTGGGGAGTTTTTTTCCCCCCTAAGTTTTGCCTATTGGTTGCTGTTTAAGATATTATTAGTTAATTAATAATGGATGGTGACGCAACTTGAAATTAAATGGCAATACTATCGACGCAAATTGATAATTAAGTGGCAATACTATCGAAATGCAATACTTGATAATGGACACAAATGGGACGTCCGTATATTCCGTTTTTTCCTAATTGTCAAAAGAATCATATAGCAACATGCTTATCAATAAGAGTCCGATGAAAAAGTAGTAACCAATGCACAATTCTGATCCCAATTATTACCCACAAAAATTATCTTGATAGCAAAGTTTATTATCTTCTCTTCATGAAATATAAATGAAGAGATACATACATATCATAAAAATTCTCGTAGAATCGAGAATGAAATCATGAATTAGTAATTACATCCAATCTATATATATATATATATTAACTATAAAACTTTATATTAAAAAGTTCTTCAAAGCTCTCTTCCTAATTAAACACTAACGTGGGTAGTGTAAATGAATACACATATGAATAATACTAGAGAGATCGATTCAAACTTCAATTTTTATATACTTAACTGATGTGACATATAAATTATCATTTTTATATTGATAAACATTTAAAATATTGTCACGTCAATTAATAATATGCATCTACTAATAAAAAGATAACACCTCGTATGCTACATCACTTAATACACAATCGTTAGGATTTACTCGCAATCTCGCATCCTATGTATAGCTAGCTAGCTGGAGATAAAACCAGGCTTTGATTCGGCGAACAAATTGGTCCAGGTAATTAGAGGGCGGCTACGTATATATAGAAGATGCTCTTAGATACAATAAGCTTAATTTATTTTTATATTATTTATTTTTTCTGATAATACAATAGAAGAAGTACGGCCTAGGAGCTTACTTATATAGTTTAGACTGTTCATTTAAGATTATAGATAAACAAGATCTCGTTGCAACTAGCTAGCCAATGGGTGTTGACGATGCTTGTGCATAAATGATTATAATTACAATACTTCTTAATTAAGAGGGATTTGGTCCTAGGGTTAGGTTGCTATAATTAATTATTCGAATTAGGTGTGGCTTCATTATTAATTATTAATAATATACATGTTTATATGAATATATTATATGTAGCGTAGGCTTGCGAGGGAAAGATGATACCTCAGTTGTAGCTATTGTAACTCGTCAGTTGTGATCATGACTAGAATTAAACACTAAACAATGACGATAATGATAATAATAATTAGAAGAAGATTAGGGGACGTAAACAGAATTTTTCACATTGGCTAACAAGAGCAGTTACCAACCCCAAGCGAAAGGGAAAATGAAAAAAAAATGAGGTCGTGATTGGTGAGCGGTGTGTTTTCAAATATTGCATTTGAATATTAACAGGTGAAATCAGGGTATTTAAGGAAGAAATTAAGAATCATAATAAGTAGGATTACATCTTAAGCTTTCTAGTTAACAATGTCAAAGATGACAACATTAATAATTATATGAGGACAATCCAAGACAGTTATAATATAGATGATGATGTTGGCGATAAAAAAGAAAGAAATAATGTGTTTATCAAGTTACCCAATTGTTTTTTTTTGTTGAGAGTTTGGAAAATGACTTAAACGTTGTTTCTCACAAATATATCATCTCATCTCTAATCGTATTCACTCCCATGAATTTCACGTTGGAAAACAAATAGGATACCAAACTATTAAGTAATTATTCAGAGCAAGAACCAAAAAAAAAAAAAAAAAAAAAAATGTTAAAGTAATTAAGGTCACAGACGAATTACGTATATTAATGTTCATTTTGCGAAAAAAAAAATTATGTATATTAATGTCTTTGGACGTACGTGAATTAGTAAATAAGTATTTTTTGATTATACTTGTGTGTATTAAGACCTAAACCCCTCCTTGATTTATTTGGGTCATAACTTTTCTAGTTAGACATTTGTCCCAGTGTAATTGGCATATCCGTATACAATTTGGCTGATCGTGGAACAATTATGTGAAATTTTATGTGCCAGTACTATATTACTGTAGGAAGGTATTTAGAGGCGTTTGTTTCTTGTATTCGTTTATGATTTTGAATCATGATTTATAATTTTTTATAATATTTTTTTCTCTAAAAAAACACACATAAAATGAGAATGACTTTAAATTATGATTATAAATTCATAAACCAAACGTCTACTTAATCATAATGAAATTCTATTGGTCGACGATGAGCTGGGAAAAGCTAAGGGTAGTTGAAAACAAAGAATACTGAGTGCATCACTATATAACTACTGTTTGGAGAGAATACAAATTCTGACGATAGAAATGGATAGGATAATGCTATTCATGCATTAACAATATCGAAAGATAACTAATATATTTCAAACATGTTGTAACAATTAAACCAATTTCTATAAACGCCATTAATCTATATTCTGTATAAAAAAGAATTATTAGTATCATTATGTTCTCATCTCTTTAATCACTTTGAAAATCCGGAACCACTAATAAAACGGAAAAGGAGCTATTAATGTACTTCATGCACTCTTAATCTTAATTATCAACCAAAGCAAAATTTTTGTTTTTGGTTTGATGAGTGATTAGTGAATAAATTGTTCATCTTCACGCGTGCGCAAATCTTTCACGAAATAAATGATATACACAATATATTCTAGTACATTTTTCTTAAGTGGAGACGTAGGATTACAACATAAAGATTAGATAATGAATACAATTAGGAAAACAAAAAAGTTATTTTGGACTCGAATTTCTGGCGGCCTCCTTTTGTCACATCTCACCGTCCCTCGCTGGACCCACAAGACTTGGTCTGTGTGGTATTTTTCTTCCACCCCTTATTCTAATCCAACGAAACAGTCCTGATTTTCAACTTCCAAGCATCAATGATCACAACACTCCAAAATGGTAAGATAAAAAAAAAAAAAAAAAAAAAAAAAGTTCTTCATATCCCTTGGCTATGGACCAGGGAAAATGATAGTCATTAACCATCCAAAAATTGTCAAAACTTTGGTCCCAATTTTTCACTTACGCGTATGAGAATAGGTTAGATTGGTCCTATATACGCCATTTTAAACACGCCGGGTCTAAGTCCAAATTCCAAAGTCTCATATAACAAAATTAGAGAAGTCGTTCGTCCAATACTTAGGGGTGCATTTAGAGTAAGGGTCCGTATCATGGTTCAAATCATAATACGTGACTTAATATTGTAGTGTTTTTTCTCACAAAAGACACACGTAAATTGAGAATAATTCTAAATTCATGAATCAAACGTTCTCTTATTGATTGAAAATTTGTCTAAGAAGAATGCAGTAAAATATTCAGAGAAATACAAAAAAAAAAAAAAATGTCACTTAAAAAATATCATACTTACATTTATAACATTCGATTTTAACATTTATACCATTAAATTTTTTCTTCCTAACGAAGATGATCGGACATTTTTGAAGAGTCTTCTGAAAGAATCTACTAGAATATTTGTTTAAATCAACAAATATCACGTGAATGTAAATTTGTTGAATATTAATGAGCAATTTTCTTTAAAATATTATTAGTTAATTAATTTGAGGGTACGGGATAAGGTAGTTGATCAGTTGAGACGTTATATCCAAATTCCAAAGGTGGTGGGGGGGTGAAGTGGGGAAGATCACAATTTCTTCACGCAATTTCCCACTTTCCTCACACACGCACAAATTGCTATCCAACACCGCATATTTCGGCCACCACTATCTTTCCATTTCACTATTGCTCGCCCCATCATATAGGCAAAACCCCCGCCGGATAAGTCTCTTATGTTTACATTTTTATATTCCCAAATACCCCTAATAAAATATGGCTTTTAAAATCTTGTGATCTTGTTTTGATAAGAAAGAATTCTTGAATAAGGTGTTGAGAAATGTCACGTAAAATAATCGAACAATTTCAAATCGTTCCATCTGTATCATATTATTTAATTTTATTGTGATACCAACAAAGAGATAAATATTCCACCATGCAAAATTCTCAAGCAATGAATATGTATAAACAATGACGGGAAACAAATGATAGTATCAAGTATCAACGGCGCAAACAATTGGTTTTCAAGCTTTCAATAAAAAAAACAATAAAAAACTCAGCTACTTGTTAACTGCTTATTTGATTAATATTTGGTGGGTACGTCAGATTTTGCTGGATGTTCCTCATACAAAGAGTCTTCACCAAACAAAGCCTTCAAGCAGCAAGCAGCCTGGATGCAGCCTTTCTAACTAAGAGACAAGCACACGTGTCAAAAATACACCAATTTTATCTAACAACTAGAGGTGATTCTAATTCTTTCCAATTTCAATTAATTAGTTCCTTGGACTTGACCAAAAACCTAATTTGTCATTAAAAATCATCACCCCGGCGTCCTTTTAAGTAATTTGACCAATTAGTGGCTAGCTAGTAAGTTGATAGGAAGGTAATTTATTTAAACACTCAACACACAAAGATCAGTCAAGTCCACGTTCTTGAAAACCCAACCTCCTCCCAAAGCAAACGGCAAATAAACGACCTCTAATTCCATTCACGCTACACCACATACATATACATATAAATATATATATATATATATATATATAGCCACACCCAAATACACCTTCACTACATATTTACACATATATATACACAACTCCAATTCCTTGTGTTTCACCAAAACCCATATAATAGTAACATGGCTTCATCGTCCAAGAGCCGAAGTACTACTAGAACTTCTCGGTCGTCGTCTTCGTCGCCGGCGTCGACGGCGGAGGCGGCGTCGTGGTACTGCGCCGTCGTGCTGTTGGCGCTAATCCTGCTGGCTTCCGTGAGAGAGACGTCTCTCTCCGAGCTGGACGAGCCCTTTAGAGGAAACCGGCTGCTGGACCGGCCCTGCGACGAGATCTACATCGTCGGAGAAGGCGAGACTCTCCACACCATCAGCGACAAGTGCGGCGACCCGTTTATCGTCGAGCGGAACCCGCATATCCACGACCCGGATGACGTTTTCCCCGGTTTGGTCATCAAGATTACTCCTTCCAAGCGTTGATCCGAACTCTTCTTGATCATCATGATCATCATCCTCATCATAAATCTTCTTATATAGCTGCTTTGTATTTTGTATCATAATATACACACAGAAAGGTGATATTCTTGTCACTTTCTTTATTCCTCTCTCTCTCGCTTTCTCCTTTAATTTCTTTTTCATTTCAAAGAAATTTGTATGTAAGAAGAAGAGAGACAGAAACTGTGCTTTGTATGCCTGACTGGTCTTGGAAAAGAGAGGGTTCTTTCAAGTCCCCCAGTCCAAGAAATTGTATAAACACGATGAATTTTCTCAAAGAAAATCAGTAACTCTTTGAATTTTCCCCTTTTTTCTTAATTTGCACGTTGAGGATGTTTGTATATATATGTGTATATGACTTTTTATTAATATTTATAATTAGTACTACTTTCTGGGCTTAGTATTGAATATTCTTGATTTTATTAGTTCTCATGTTATTCAAGTTTAAATGAGCCTGTGTCTTAAACTGTTAATATCTTCTGATTATATTTCTAGTAATTTTATATTTAGACGACGTGCTAAAGAACTTTAAAGAAGCAGAAAGAACAAAATTGATGAATAAACCTATAAGTTGTGTAAGGTATGGCGGTTGGGAAGAAAAGCAATCATCAACTAACTGTTTCCATTGAAAAGTATATTCTACCCTGAGGTGATTGAAATTTGAGTATAATGTTTCTGGTAATTTGAGTAATGTACTTGTGTGTCTCTTTTTTTTTACTTTTCTTTTTCTTAAAAAATTATAACTTTAACTTATACATTACTTATCCTTATTGTAATTTGAGTAATGTACTTGTGTGTCTCTCTATCATGTTTTGTTGTGTGATGCAGGTACGTGGGAAGTAGGATTCTTTATGACAGAAATTCCTAGGGGAAGAAAGGAAAAACAACATAAGTTGTCTACTCATTCTCATGCATTTTCTCGAACATTTGTATTTTATATATCATTTGGAACCTGATAACATCAGGTAGTTCTATTACATTGTAAATTTCGCCAGAAAATATCTTCTTTTGAAACAATGATATCTCAACGAAACGACTTTGACTAAGAAAAAAAAAATTGAAAAAACGACGTTATCAATTATCTGTGAAAATCTTAAGAAACGACAGCACGACTGATCAAAACCAACAACCCCAAGAAACAATTAACAAATAACAACTATCATTTAATGAGAATGCATAACCTTATTTTAAAACAAGAGATAAAATCACTTTGATAACTTGTGTTTATATGAAAACATGCTTTTAATACCCTTTCTTTTTTAATAATATAAAAAAAGTACCTCAATGTTTTAGAAAACATTTTTTTTTTGATACTTTGATCTTGATTTTTGGGACATAGAATGTCCTTTTTGCCCGGTAAACGTTGGAAATCAACCAATCAACTTGGTAAACGACAATGTTCCTAAACGATAATATGTTGACTCTTGAAATAACACGAAGAATTTGGAGACCAAATATACAGAAAACAAAACAATTTTCTATGGATTCACTTTATTATGAATTTAATTATTATTTAGTGCACGTTTGGTTCATGGATTCAAAATAAGTCTCATTTTACGTGTGTGTTTTGTGAGAGAAAAACACTATACAGAATCATGAATCATAATTCAAAATCAGAGACGAATACAAGAAACAAATATCTCTTTAATTATTTTTTCTTTTCAATGACGGCTTACGTTTGTTGTATGCACGACCACAAAAAACCGAGGTACTGCCAGGTGGTGACGCAGGGGATGGTAATTGATTGTTATCTTTGGCAAATTCTGGATGACAAACAGCCGGATCATCACCGTAATATTTTTCAGACGACCGCACACCCTTAATAGCACTTCATGAAAAGCACAACTATTAATATTAAATGGCTTTAACCAAGATTCGTAGGTAGTTGAGCTACCCAGGCCACTTTGGTGGCTTTAACGACACTGGTGGAAGTTGAATTTTGTTTGTCCTACTTTGCCCTAAAAGAGGATTTAAATGCCTCCTTTTATTTTATTTTTATTTCATTTATAGAATAATGCCTCCTTTTATTTATTTATTTATTTTATAGGATAATGCCTCCCTTTATTATTATTTTTTTTTTTTGAGAATTAATGCCACCCTTTATTGCTTCACCGTGATTTTCCAGTACTATTTTAACTTCTTTAAGAAAACTTGCCAAAAGAAACGACAAATTCAAATTAGTAGTACTTAATTGATAATTCTATCATGAGCATTGAGAGGAACAAAATTATGGTTCCCCCCCCCCTTTGTAAGGAAAAACCTTTTTTTTTTTTTTTTTTATTAAAAAAGGGCACTTTTGAATTGTGAAAAAAAAATGATGATGTATATTGAATTACCTTTGCAGGATCTAGAGAATTGTGATATTTGGGGGATGAGCTCGCAAATAGCTAGATTAGTAGAGACGAGGTAATAATTCAAGATAATTTTCCTTCTAAGTAATAACCATTAACATTCTCAAAAAAAAAAAAAAAAACTATTAACTACACGGTTATTTGTTACCCTTAAAAGAAAAAAAAAAACCTACACAGTAATTTGTTTCCTAGTGCAATATTGTGAGCTTTTCGTCAATTATTCTCTCTTAATATGCATTTTTTTTTACAATATTTTTATTTGTATACGTTGGAAAATTTTGAATTAATAATTGGAAGGTAATTAAAATTGTAAATCAAATTTCTAAGACCATTAAGATGAATGTTGAAACGATTATGAGGCTGAAGAGTTGATTGCAGTGTATTTTTCGATTATGTGGGAATGAAATTGATTATTGAGATGTATGTTTGTGGTTTGTGATCTTACCAATATTATTTATTTATACCTGCCAGTACTATAGACTGTTTCTTGTTGAATTACACATGTCACATGTGGCTCAGAATTAGCTGTCCTTACTATATCTCTGCCTTGCTAGGCCTCAAAATGAAATGAATAAATAGACTCTGATAGAACTTGGAAAATCCGAGAAGCCAAATTCAAAAAAAAAAAAAAAAAAAGAAAAAAGAAAAAAGGTATATCAGCTGGTATATGCTATTTGTCACTCGGACACGTTAAGGAGAGCATCTCCTTTCAAAACAACTAGGTTTTCGTCCTTTTAGTATTCAAAATCAGTGGAGAATCTTATATATTTCTGAGAGAGCATTTTCAACTATAGTGTTTCTATTTAAAATCCGTTTAGTTCGCTGATTTGAGTTTTTAATTCGAGTTGAGATATGACTTTATGTGAGAGCTTTTTACTGTAGCAAAAAAGTTAGATGTAACTGTTTCTGAAAGCTTTTTACTATAGTAAAACTCGAATTTTAAACTCAAATCGATGAAATGGACGGGACCTTAGTGACCACATCCTGAAAATTACATGAAAAGCAGCTGTAGAAGTATATTCAAGGCATAAACGTTTCTAAATGCTTGCCATCTCTATCGCTCTTTTATTCCATTTTTCTCCACGAGCTGATCGAATTAGAAGCGCCTATAAAAAGGTTGGTGCCCGAGTTAGGAAAGATCAAACCAAGCAGCGGTGCGCAACTAAGCAAATCCAGCCATAGGGCGGCTCTCTTTGGCAAGCAAAACTAATCTGCAAGATTAGTTATGTAAATGACTTGCCAAGAGGAGTTGCCCTGTAGCTGTTTTGGCTTAAACCTTATTTTATAGCCCACTTCAGCATCTTGTAATTTCTGGTGAGGTAAATTACTAAGTCAAATTATATTTTCATACACTTCTGTTGCATTGTACAGTATATATAGTTCTAACATTGATTTATAAGCTTGAAAATAATTGCAGAAACTCCCATAAACGAGCAAAAGATCAGCGTGTTAATGATGCTTTTTATTCATTGGTAAAAGTTTTTGTCAAGACATTAGGCCAGTTATATATGCACCATAATTGCTAAGTTGGGGACTTAATGATGAGAAACTGGACCTGGCATGGAGAACATTGTTATATTCTTGAGATGGCAATTAACTAATAAGCAATTCTTCAAATTATCTATTTCATCACCTTTTTTTTTTTTTTTTTTTTTTGCTTAATATTCCATATGGACAACATACATTTGTCATACTGACGACTGACCTTATCACGTCAAGTTCTTTCCCATGAAAATTACACAGCAAGGTATATAGCAATTCCAAGCTTCAATACTTGCAATTTCCATCTGGAAATCGATATATGCTTTTTTAAAGGAGACTGGGCACGGTTATAGTAGAGTTTTCCTAATTCAAACAAGAAGTGTGCACTAACATTCTTAAGGATTAAATTAAGTCTTGTGTAGCAAGTAGGTAATTACGACAAATAATTTGGTACAAATAACTTTTATCTACAAGTCTTCAAGATCTCGTCAACGAATTATTTTACAGGTTCCTGTGATCATCCTCCACACAAAAACCTTAAAAAATGATCTGCATATGGTGGATTTTTCGGGGTCCAAAATAATATTGTAAGACAAGCACCCTCTAAGTTTGGCTCCATATGCAATCTATGTATGAAATAAATCCTTGTTTTTTTTTTTTTCGAATTAATATCTGCATTGTCAGTTTCTCTTTTGCGTCGGCTTAGACTTGGTACTAATCAAACTGGTTGTACGTTGGGATATAATTGTGTCTGTATTCTGGCGTAAGCTAAAGCTTGCCTAATGTTTGTTTAATAACATTAGGACCAATAAGAAAGTGCCATTAGATTACACCTCACTATTTTGTTTTCATTTGTACGTACTTATTCTTAATTATCCTTTTTTAGTATGTTATCGAAGTGTTCTCATTTGGAGACTCTCACCGAGACTCCGACTTGGTCGGAAGAAAATAGTTTAAAATTTGAACTCGTCTCACATAAAGTTAAATGTCATTTAGCTAATCAAACGACAAAGAAGAGGTCATAAATAGTTTATTAAGGAAGCAGACATACAAAAAAAAAAAGGTAATTAAGTAGTACTTTTGCTAATAATTGTTGGTCTTTGTTTATTATTAAATCATCGTCAAATACGGTTATGGTGCCTATTTTACTTGAAATATAAAAGTTTGCTCGTGCAAAGAATGAAAGAAACCTCTAGAAATATAAAAAAAAAAAAAAAAAAAAACATGGCGAGAGTCCATTATCTACTCCACCAGAATCAGCAAAATTGTCCTATGTTATCTACTCTACCAGAATCAGCAAAATTGTCCTGTGTTTTAAACTAAAGAAAAATCTCTGGCATGATTAATCTCATTGTATAAACATCTTAATTTGCACAATTTTCACATCTTGTTGATCAGGCTCAGTAATATTGTGAGACAATATTCTTTAGAATTAAGTGCACAAAATTGAACGGGGAAAGTTTCCATTTGCCTCCTGATGATGTAATTTTTCCAACTTCAAGGCACCAGTATTTGATAAACTCGGACCTATTTAATAATCTGGACCTCATTGAGTTTTAAAGAAAAATAACGCACTAATGCATGCAAAGAGAGATTTCTTGAGTTGTGTGGAGCCTAACTACTAGGGCACCATTTTATGTACAGAGAAAACCGGCCACTGATGAGAAAGGCACTTTGGAAGGGAATTATACTTCTTTTTCTGATTACAGTGATATTATGTAGTTGCAAGTTAACGTAAATCTCACTAAAGAGCGAACTAATATAAATCTAGTGTTTGAATTCTTTTTTTTTTTTTTTAGACAAATTTTATAAATTCCCTCTAAACTTTGTTATTTGTATCAACATGCCCTCTGAATTTTAAAATGTGCATGTTGTGTCTCCTTAATTTTATCATTTGTGTCAACAGGCCCCATAAAGTTAACTCCGTTAAGTTTTTTTTAACGAAAATGCTTATAAATACCCCTTGAACTTTATCACTTGTGTCAATATGTCTTCTGAACTTTAAAATGTACCTGTTTTGCCCTCCAAACTATGACATGTCTCCAACTTTTCTCCCTCCATCTTGATTCTATCAATTTTTTGAACGAAAATATTGATATGACAATTAAATTGCTAATTATCTGTGTTATTTGACCATTAAAATTTGTTAAGTTAATGTGTTTCTTAAGGTTTGTGTTGATTTTTTTTAAAAGATATAATAAAATAAATGCTTGAACGCATTTAGATTTAGAAATGCTCTATATGTATAAAGCATAAACATGCTTTATGTCGAGTACTTCTATCTCAGTGAAATATTAAGGAAAAAACTAACAAAATTCATTACATTATACAGATTTGCTCCTCAGTTTTTCCCTATTTATTACCTCTAATCAACTAATGTTTTGAGAATTTGTGCTTAACTAACATTTTTAGAGGAGAAGGTATTCAATAAACCTTAAATATCATAGATAATTAATAATTTAATGGCCATATCAACATTTTCGTTCCAAAAACTGATAGAATCAAGATGGAGGTGAAAAAGTTAGAGACATATCATAGTTTGGGAGACAAAAAAGGTAGACTTAACGAAATTAACCTCAGGGAGCATGTTAACACAAGTGACAAAGTTCATGGGGCACAATATGTATATTTTAAAGTTCAAGAGGCATGTTGACACAAGTAACAAAGTTCATGAGGAATTTATAAAATTTATCCTTTTTATTATTATTATTACTCTTGAATAGTAGGAATCAAGGCCTTTATTTTCCTAACAATATTCATTTCTCCTGTTACAAATTGAACCAATAAATTTTCCTTTCCAAATTAAATGCTCTTGATTTAATCATTATATACCTAGAAACACTAACGATGACAAGTTAACTTGAAATGAAGTTCTCATCAGTGCAAATGTGAGACTAAATAAGATGCAAAAACTAGTCTGATCAACGTATGCTATGTGTCGAAAATGTGAATCAAATTTGTATCCCAAAGACAATATTGCAAAGGCTCATCGAACTTAGAAACACCGAAGAGCCAAGCGCATATAAAGCAAAAGAAATGAAAGGAATCTAAAACCAGGATATGCCACTTACAAGGCTCCTTTTTTCTCACTTAGCTTGAATAAATGGAGAATCTCCTGATTCTCATTTTCAGCTCCTTTTTTCCTCTTCTCACCTGCAAGACAAGCAAAAATCTTCATATCCTTGAAAAGGAGATTTTCATGGGCTTGGATATGGAATGGAACGCTACCTCCACTAAGAAAAGGAGGAGAAAAGTAAGCTATCCAAAGCATAACCCTAAAGCATATGCCATTGCTTCCAAGGTTTATTCCATCTGTTGAGCCAAAGCTCCAGTGTATATAAAGCTTGTAATGCGTCTGCTAGCAAACTAAGAAGCATATTTTGAAGAGAAGAAGAAGAAAATCTGGGGTTTCTTTTTGTTTTTAAGCAAATCAGTTGTAGGGCTTCTCTTTCTTGGCAGGTATGTATATATATACATATATATATATATGTATATATTTGGTGATTGGAAGAAAAGACTAATCTCCAAACCTGCCAAAGGAGAGTTGCCCTCTGACTGTTTTGGCTTAGCTTAATCTACATGCGACGTTAAAAACTTTATGGTAAGTGACTGAGTGATGATCATCATGTTAAAAGGGAACAGTACTGATCGCGTCGTTATTTTTTCTCCATTGAGTTTTTTAGTGTATATGTAATTGGGGCCCTCTTATATATACAAGGCTAATGATCATATGTTTTTAGTTTTCTTTATTATGCATGTCATCATAAGTATCAATCACCATACAACCACGAACCATCAATTACTTTGGAAATATTACTTTTCAGGAAGATAATTAAGAACTTTTGATAGAATTATTAGTTGAATAAAGCTTCTAAAACTAGCTTTACTATGTTATATTTCACGTCTTCTTTACTCTTGTCAAACCACAAGTCTAAAAAGTTTTCTTGAATTGAATAAAAAGATTATAACAAGATAACAGGTAAATAGGCCACATTTCAGTGATATCGGGCTGACTTTACATGAGTGGACTAATTTTCACTAGTGTCTTTTTAGGGGAAATTTCACTGGGCTCTTTAATCCTATTATTCTAATCATAATCACACGTTTTAGTACAATTTTCCTTGTTTAAGTTCGTACAAGAACATATAGCGTTATAAAAGACGAACGTACGATAGTTGGTAAAAGCAATCTGATTAAACTTTGGTCATGAAGAATGAAATCAATTTTTTTCACTTCTATAGCACATATATATATATATATATATATATATAATAGATGCAATTAGAGTCTTGTCTTAGTCAAAGTCCATAGAAAATATTTCGTTTCAAATTCTGAGCAAATACACTTATATTTTCTTCCCTTAGCTAGTCTTCACTTTCACATACAAACGGTGAACATCAATATGATTACTTACATAATTTTCTTCTTTAGTCCCCGCTTTCACATTCAAATATGATTTTAGATGTGGCCCAATTTTAATTTTGTAACAAAATCCTGATGATGGTTTTTGTTATTGACTGCTGATCTTTCACTCTGATAACTTGAAAAAGTCTTTGAGAAAATTTTATAAAAATTTTTTTTTTGAAAAAGTCTTGCACCTTGGGGCTGTCGAGTGTCGACAAATAAAAAACAGTCGCATCATTCAAAAGCTAGCCCAGGACATCTTATCTACTTATAAATAAATAAATAAATAAATAAATAAATAAATAAAGAAGAAGAAGAAGAAGAAGAAGAGAGGGAAAAACACGGGAAAGATGATCTTATACATTATTAGTATAGTCTAGTACAAGAAGTCAACACCAGCATTCCCATCTGCAAGTCTTGTGGTCCGATGGTAAGTAGCTGCCTATGTATTGAGGTTGAGAGTCTTTAATATTTTTGCACATGGCCATCGCGAAGAGACCATTCAATGCAACAACCAAACGGTAGTACTACCACTAAAATTAATTAAATTGGAGATTTTTATGGTACGCTTTGAAAAAATAAATTATTGAGTTTTAAATTGTTAGATCTCTATAATAAACTGATTATTCTACATACATTTTTATTTTGATGTGATTTTAATTAGATTCAACGATTGAAAATTCTGATTACAGATAAAAACCCTACCTTAAAAGGATCTATGTAAATTTATTCTGTTGAAAATTCTAACTTTTCGGATTCAAATTAACCCTTTTTGTAGTTGATAGTTGGAAAAAATGGAGAATTTACCTTTGAGAGTGTACAAGTCTAGACCTTTACTCCTTACTCTTGATAAATACCATTTTATTAGTGTAATTATTTGACTAAAAATATTATGAGTCAAGAGTAAAGAGTAAAAATCTTGACATGTGCATTTTTAAAGAGTATTTGTCAAGATTACTCTTGATAGTTTAGAATTCACCGTTTGGATACTGCAAAGTGCAAATTGTACAAGAAAGCAGTAACATTTTTAGAGGACGTTTGGCTGATGGATTTAGAATTATAATTCAAAATCATTCTTGATTTACGTGTGTTTTTTATGAGAAAAAATACTGTAATGAGTCACGAATCATGATTCGAATCATGTCACGAATCCTTGAACTAAACGCACTCTAATAAAAACTAATGGGGTCAATGTCATTAAACATGTATTGAGTTCTTGCAATAGCCAACTACCCGTTTAGAAATGATAATAATATAATAAGGCCTCGTTTGTTTCGATGATTCGAGTTTAGAATTTGAGTTGAGATGTGATTATATGTGAGAGCTTTTTACTGTAGCAAAAAAGTTAGATGTGATTGTTTGTGAGAGCTTTTTACTGTAGTAAAACTCAAATTCTAAACTTAAATCAGCGAAACGAACGAGGCCTAAATGTTTAAGTGGCGACTGACATATCGATGTTACTTAAAGGAATGTTATTCATTTCATCTAAACCCCACCAATATTACGCATGCAAATTGCTACGCGGACAGTTATTAAATCCCAAATGTTATAAAATTGTCCGAAATAATGTTCCTCATGAAAACTTTGCATTATTCACATAAAAGGAAAAAAAAAATGAAGACGACTTGCTATGTATAAGAATTGGTAAAGCGTAGTATATGATTATAGCATGCTTAGTGTAATCATTTTTTTTTTTTTTTACTTTACATTCTTTATCTTTTTCTTTCCCTCTACTTCTCCCAATCATTCCAAAACACAAGGACAGTCGTACTTATTTTCTTTTCGCTTTTGCTTTTGTTGCCATTGACTCAATTACTTTGTTGGACCCCGGTGGCTAATATGGTAGAATTCCCACTGTCTAGAAAGAAGAAAAAAGAACCCAATATAACTTAAAGGATGTTTGATTGTGGGATATTTTTTCTCATAAAAAATATGCGTAAATTAAAAATGGTTCTAATCACATGGTTCTAATCCATGAACTAAACAGACTTTTACTCTTTTTTTGCTATAACTAATTACAAAATTGTTAAAATACTCGTAGGGCTAGAAAAAAAAATAATTTTAAACTATTAGTATTTTTCTAATTTATTATGATTTTAACTAGATTTGCATTATCTAAAAAAATCCCTAAAAAAGCTTCTTACACATGTAAACTAAATAAACCCTAGTTTTGGCTTAATTTAACACAAAATATGGATTATTGGCGATTAGAATTGGCATAAGATAAGATTTCTCCTCTCGCCTTTTTTTTCTCTCTCTCTCTCTCTTTTTGCCACCTAATATGTGGCGGTGCTTTTTCCTACTTCATACTGATTCTGGGACGAATGGAGCGTCTAGTGGAATTTTCCAAACTTAAGCCTTAAGTAACTTTCAAGCACTCAAGGAGCCTTTCACGCTTAAAAGCAAATTTGGGCCCCCATTGATAATACTGCCGGCACTCCTCTGGCTCTTTTTGTCGTCCACTTTTGTTTTCAAATTATAAATTAGAATTACCAAAACAAAACAAAAAAAAAAAAACAAAAACCCATCTTCACTTAGACACTATCGATCGGTTTGAAGATTTTATTAATATCATTTTTGTTGTATTACCACTACTTAATCACGTTTCCAAATGGCATTACTTTTCCAAAAGTGCAAAATACAATCAACGTTGTAAGAGTTGGTCTTGTCTCATTATTTTTTTCCAACTTTGGAGGCTACGTCTACGACATCATAAGTTGAATTTGAGTGATAAATTAAGCAAAAAAAATAAAAAAAAAAGAATTTAAGTGACACAAAAACATTTAATTATGAATAAAGTTGTTGATTTAGCTTGTAGATTTTGATTGGCTTGCAATCTTGTTGAGTGAAGCTTTCGATAACATTTTTGTTGATGCCAAGTGCCAACTTGATAGATGGAGACGTATTGATGCATAGATTGGTCCGTTTAATCAATTATTATCGGTCCTTGGTCCTTTCCCCTCTCAATATTAGAGATTAATGTGACTAATGAGTGTTATTAAATCTCTATAATAAGATATGCTTACGTGGCATCCCTTACAAATTCAAACCGGCTAAGGAGCAGGCATCAAGTTTAGTACGGTCAACTTTGTGATACGAAATGAAAGAGTCAAAATTACATGCCATGTTCCCATTAGCCATCGTGTATAAAAGCTGAAACAAAATACATTAAACAAGGTCATAATTCTACATTTTCCTAAAGAGGAGAGAGAGAGAAAAGGAACTTCTTATAAAAGCACCACTGCCGACGGATGATTTGAGTGCAAACAAGAAGCTTATAGGTGGAAACTTTGAGGGCAATATATATATATATATATATATATATAACAATATTTTCTTTTTCTTTTTCTGCGATAGAGAGAAGAGGAGAGAGGCCAAAAAATGAATTCACCAAGGCTGAAAGAGGCCTCAAAAGTATGCCTTCACAGTTGTTGTCCAACGCCTTTCCTCAACATGCCGGAAGAACACCAGAAAACCGTGTCCAAGCCCGCCCGAACATCTGTGGTTTGTCGCCGAGACTTTCAACAGAAAACTGCAGCCTCCATATTTCCCAACACTCGTTTCACCAACCATGAATCTCTCCCTTCTCTCAAAGAATCATTCCTTGAGTTAAAAAAAGCCTATCCTCAATACGTTGAGACACAACAAGTTGATGACACAAGAGCTCAAGAGTACGACCACCTTTCGCAGTCCAATCACGCCTGCCTTGATTACATAGGCATAGGCCTTTTCTCTTTTGCCCAACTTCAGAAACATAAATACCAACTAGTTTCCCCCTCCTCCTCTTCCTCTCCTCCTGCTGCGCAGCCATCGCATTCCCGGGGTTTGAATTTTCCCTTCTTTGGCATATCCTACAAGACGGGGAATTTGAAGGTTCAGCTACTTCACGGCGGACAAGAAACCGTGCTCGAATCCGCGATGAGGAAAAGGATCATGGGCTTTCTCAACATCTCCGAAAATGACTACAGCATGGTTTTCACTGCCAACAGAACGTCGGCTTTCAAACTTGTTGCAAATTCCTACCCCTACAAGACTAGCCGTAAGCTTTTGACGGTTTATGACTATGAGAGCGAGGCAGTGGAGGCGATGATCCATAGCTCGGAGAAGAGAGGAGCTCGTGCCATGTCAGCAGAGTTTTCTTGGCCCAGGCTGAGGATTAACTCGTCGAAGTTGAGGAACATGATAGTCAGCAAGAGGGAAAATAAGAAGAAGAAGAGGGGACTTTTTGTGTTCCCACTACATTCTAGGGTCACAGGAGCAAGATATCCTTATTTGTGGATGACAATAGCACAGGAGAATGGTTGGCATGTGTTGATCGATGCTTGTGCGCTGGGACCAAAGGACATGGACTGCTTTGGCCTGTTTCTCTTGAGACCGGATTTCCTCGTTTGTTCTTTTTACAAGGTTTTTGGAGAAAACCCATCTGGGTTTGGATGCCTCTTTGTCAAGAAGTCTGTCATTCCAATCCTGGAGGCCTCAACAAGCACAGGGATAGTGAATATCGTCCCAGCAAAGGAGCTGCTTCAATTAGCGGAGGATTCGTCCGGTACTGATCTAGAAATTGAACAGCCACCTAAATTTGGCTTGGAAGAAGATGGATTAACTTCGCTGAGCTCCTTCTCGGGTCCTTTATCAAATGAAACAAACCAGTTCCAGTCTCAAAAAGTGGAACAAGGAGAATCCTCTGACTTGCGAAATGTAGAAATAACCGGAAGATTAGAAGGACCAAAAGGTTCAGAAATGGGATCATCAGAAATACATGTTGAGCACGCCAAAAGCGGCGGAAATGGAGACCAGGAGCTTGAATGCAAGTGCTTGGATCAAGTGGATTCACTTGGGTTGATATTGATAACGAACAGGTCGAGGTACCTAATAAACTGGCTAGTGAACTCTTTATCGAAGCTTGAACATCCTAATAATGCAGAGGGAGTTCGTTTGGTAAGAATCTATGGACCAAAGATAAAATTTGATCGAGGTCCAGCGTTGGCATTCAATATATTTGATTGGAAAGGAGAAAAGGTTGAACCTGTTCTGGTACAGAAATTGGCTGATAGAAGCAGCATATCTCTTAGCTATGGGTTCTTACATCATATCTATTTCTCAGATAAGTATGCAGAAAATAAGGGGAAAGTCCTAGAGAAAAGAGAAAGAGGAGCAAATCAAATGGTTGCAAGTAATTCGAAGGGTAAATGTGATGAAGGAATAACTGTGGTTACAGCTGCACTTGGGTTCCTAGCCAATTTCGAAGACACTTACAGGCTCTGGGCTTTTGTAGCACAATTTCTGGATGCAGACTTTGTGGAGAAGGAGAGATGGAGGTATACAGCTCTTAATCAGACTACAATTGAAGTTTGAACAAATAACAAAATAACAAAATTTCTTAATTCTTTTATTTCTGCAGTTTAGCAAGTTGATATATTTCATGTCAACTTCATAATATGTATATTTTCCAAAGAAAACAGAGGTATTCAATTAATTCCTTCAAAAGGATGACTTCAGAATCTTTCAGACAGTTCATTCTGTTATGGTGTTATTCTCGTAAGTTGTATCTTTAGTATTCTATACTTCATCCTTACACATGATAATAGTAGCAGAAATCTAGAAGGGACAGCAAGCTAGCATCTAAAACGGTTTAGTTTTTTTTAGTGGGCACTAATTCAATGTTAGTGTGTCATTCTTAGGCAAAGAAGTTAAGACCAGTATATCGATAAAGAACCTGCTATGAATTTTCACATTTCAAAAGGCCAGAATATCTATAAAGGAAAGAAAATGCTGTATCATTACAGCAGAATAAGATATATTAATGAGTGATTTATTAAGTAATTGCTGACATGATACCTCAACTCTTCCATTGGTGTGGGAGCGTGAACATGTATTTTATAAGATAACCCATAAGTTGGACTATTCTTCTAGAGATCTCCAACTTCAGAGACTTTTCCAAGTTAGTTTATGAATGCGATGGATATAAATTGTTTATACCTATGATGAGTAGATATCAAATATAAAATCTAGTCGTTTTCATAGAAAGGAATAAACAAAACGGTTTGCTACATGGTTTATAATCTGGAAAAACAAAAGGTCTACATTGGTGCCTCTAGTGCAGTGCCAGGAAAATGTTGGTCAAGCTATCTCTTGCCAGAACGCTACTGTTTGGAACTAATTATAAGGCAAGTCTCATAGAAGTTTTTATTTTGTTTATATTTTACTAAATAACTTCTATTTCATTCGTAGTATAATATTGAATAGAAAAAAAAAAAAGAAAACACACACACACACACACCTAGACAAACAGAAGGCTCCAGACAAAACAAAAGAAAAAACAAAGCAAATGGAGCATACCTCTTCAATCAAAAACAAGGCTGCCAGACTCATAGTAAGCAGAGTTTTAGACTTTGACCAAGGAAGCTACAGAGAATGATATCAAGTTAAACTCGTGTACAATAGAAATAAAATTGGCATCAACTGTTCAAATTTCTTGCCATCGTCTAATAAAGAACCTCTTTAACTTGGTCACATTCAATACCTTAATCCATATTTGATACATGAGTTACCATTGTCTCTTATATGTGTCTTATAAATGTATGTTTACTACCAGAGATTATTATCTTCATATGCTGAAAAAGGAGAAATAATGTTGGTTTAAGTTAGAAGCACCAAACTCAGAATACATGATGGCAATTAAATCACCGTCTCTGTTTACACATGAAAGTGCAAATCATTATTTGAATTGCATGAACATGAATACATCCTCAAGATTCTCCTTGGCCTAAGTCACAACCAAAGATATTTGTAACGGACGCTTGAAAACCAGGCCATGAATCCTCTTCCCCAAATTCGAACCACAAGTACGCGAACTAAAGTCGCCATATTAGGCTCAACATCCATCCTCAAAACCAAGGCAATGGCCTCACCAAACAACCCTGTCCTTACAAACCCAGATAGTAAACAGGTCCAAGAGAGCACATCTCACACAAGCATTTCATCAAACATTTTGCCAGCACCATCGCTGACATAAAAAACACAAGCGCAATCAATGACACCCACAGAAGATTTTCCAAAATACTCGACGACGCTGTTAGCTACCAAGCCATTGTAGAACAGACCAAATGTCATTTAAGTATTTCTTAGTAGTACTAATTGTTGGACTTTAATTTTTATTCCACATTTTAAGAATTATTACACTAAATTATTAAAAAAAATAAGGTAAAATAAATATCTGTCTTTATTGGTGCAGTTTTAATCTTTAATAAAATTTTCTAAGATAACAAACACGTCGAGTTATTATCTTTTTCAATTAAATCACTAAATTCTTAAATAAGTGTTCTCTCTCTATATGAGAAAAAAAGAAAATGACTGAATAATTTAACGTATTCAAAATCATAATTTAAATTTTTTTATATTATCCTATTAAGCTCTCTTTATACCTAAGTAGATTAATATTATGTATGTATTTAGTTAATCTATATTCAATTAAGAGATTATTTTAACTCTCTATAATTACATCACTTAATTAATTTAATTAATTAAATAATGTTAATATAATTATTATAAATATGTGTTCTACAATTATTATTAAAAAACGTAATTTCCTAACACCAATTACATAAACTCCGTTCTGATAAGAGTTCTAAATCACCTATCTTCACGTATAGCTACCTGAGAATGAGAAACCAACCTCTTCTTATTATGTACTCTGTAATCCAAATACTGTGATTGAATAATACAAGGGAAACCATATATAGCTGCAAACAGAAGTCAGAAGCTCCCACAAAAGCTTAAGCTGTTAGGAGGTGGGCCAACAATAATTTTTATACTTTAACACTCCTCCTCACGTGTGGACTGGACAATGGGCAATCGTGTGGATAAATTAATTGAAAAGTCCAACACGTGAATATTTAAGCCCGCGATATATTAAAGACCCAACACATGATGACAATTTTAAATGGGGATAAAGAGTGCAATTACAGGGGTTTGAACTCATGACCTCCTGCTCTGATACCATGTTAGTTTACCAATCCATCCAAAAAACTTAAGCTGTTAGGAGGGTTTGAACTCATGACCTCCTGCTCTGATACCATGTTAGTTTACCAATCCATCCCAAAAACTTAAGCTGTTAGGAGGTGGGCCAACAATAATTTTTATACTTTAACAGAAGCTCCCACAAAGCGGGAACAGCGTGGCTGTAACTGTAAGTGTCCGTTCGGTTCATATGTATAACTTGATTAGAGATGGCAATAATCCCCACGGGATGGACCCCGCTCCGTTCGGAGCAGTGATGGGGGACAATTGTTGGAGATGGGAATGAAAATAGGGACAAAATCAAGTTCCTCATCCGTGGCGGGGCGGAGACGAGGGAAGTACTTTCCACCCCGCCTCCGAACGACAGCACCGCGAGATCCGGTTCGAGCAATTTAAGACGGCTTTCAATAGAAAGATTCTGCCGGCAAATCACCCGGAGAGCGTCCGCGTGAGGTTGATCACGGACGACATCGTAAAGGCTCTCCAGAGACGCCTGAAGAACGAGCGGGTGTGGAACGACGTGAGAAATGCATAATCGGAGAGCTTCGACACACCTCACGTCGAGGAGGCAGCCGCCGGGCAAGAAACGGAAGGAAAGAAGAACTAAGAAGTGCTTCGGTGAAGACGAGATTTTTCGACGACAAATGGGTCTGCGAGATCATGGACGAGAAGTGGATGCAGGAGACGAGGAAAAAAGGTTTACAACGTGGGTACCAGGCAGAGACGTCACATTTGGAAGGATTGAATTGGGAAGTTCTCGTGGTTGATAAGTCTGTCGTTAAGGCCTTCCGTTTGCCCCGTGGAAAAATTGTTGGGTGCGGAATTGATTTTAAAATGATTTTTTTTGAATAAAAAGTAAAAATGAAATTTATTCTAAAGAAACGTTTAATTTATGGATTAGAATCATGTGATTAAAATTATTTTTGATTTATGTATATTTTTTATGAGAGAAAATACTATAGCGAATCACGAACCATAATTCGAATCAGAAAATAAATCCCCAACCAAACAACCCCTAAATTAATTTTAAAATTATATTTGATTAATTTTTTAAGAGATTATTTTGAGTATAATAAAAATATAAAATAGTATTTATTAATAAATATTATTGATAAATATTAAAAAATAAAAATAAAAATAATAAAAATAATTTTTAATAATTTTTAATTTCTTCACAAAAATCATTTTTACTGTTTCATTTTTAAAATATTTACTAAATAAACATGTTTTACTTTTTTTTATTTTTTATTTTTTAAAATACGTAAAAATTGTTTTTAAAAACATTTCTAAACATTGTTTTCACGGGTTTGCTTGAGCACTTCAAGAGTGACGCCGAGTTCGCCGCTGTACTTGGCCATGAGGTATGTCTAATATTAATTCCTGTTTGTGATGGGATTCTAGCTTTTGCTTTCCTAGTGTTTGCTTGTAGAATAAAGTCTTGCTCAACTATCATGTGTTTTTCTCTTACGCTTTTATGTTGATTAGATCTTGAGAATGCTTTCTAGTTATGGTCTTCAATTCAATTCATTTATTTTTTTCCCCTCTGGGAGCCAACTGCTTCTGGTGGGCATTGCCAATATACGGGATAAACATTTCTTTTAGAGTATTCCATTATCTTATGTTTCATACATGTTACTGGCCTGCAAATTGGATAAGAATTTTGTTCATACATTTTTAAGTATGGCAAAATGTTATATATTGTTGGAGAAAAGGGAGGGAATAGTGTTATTCTTCCTAATTGTTAGAAAAAGGATATAGTATAAAATAGTGAGTGTAATAGAATAACATGAAGAGAAAAAAAATATATATATATATTTGTAGAAACTTATTCTTTGCGATTATTTAGATCTGGTCAAGTTTAATCTCTGCTTTCCAGCATTGAAGACGCAATAACATTAGACCTAGTAAATTCAGGCAAATTTCTGTAGTTACAATTGAATTCTAACAAATTGATTGACACACACCTGGGCAGCTATTTGAGGGTGCAGTGGGCTGTTGGCAACATTTTGCCATGATCATACAATAAGTAGCAGTCACTGTTGCTGCAGGTTCTCAGAGTTTTTCTTCGTTGTCGCAGTGTGAATCGTGCCTTAATGTCTCTGTGTAGATAGCTCAAAGTTCTTGAGCTTAGGAATCAATAATAGTGTACTTTGCTCCCGTTCATTTCACATATTCGAGTTTAAAATTTAAGTTTTACTACAGTAAAAAATTCTCAGAAACAGTCACATTTAACTTTTTTACTACAGTAAAAGGCTCTCATATAAAGGCACATATCAACTTAAATTAAAAACTCGAATCAGTGAATTAAACAGGCCTAAATTATCAAGAGCAAGCTAATGAGTAAATTTTTGGAAGTTCAATTGCAACATTGCTCATGAGGAGAGCAGATACTTGAATACTGTTACTTCTCTATTGGTAAACTAAGAGCTTGCAAGATCTCTTTTAGCTTCTGTAAGTTATAATGTTACTAATGTATATAGAGGCAAACTCAACTCAAAATTATCACTCAAGTTACTCTAACTTAAAAATGCAAAACAACAACTCCATGGTGATGTGGGAAATTCTAGCTATATTAGCCGTTTTTAGTTGCATTGTCGTTTATCTACTTAGCTTTACTTTTGTTATTAGCTTATCATTATTTGCCTAGTTTGTCGTATGTCGTAGTAGTTATCTTGTTATACTTTTGGAAATGGGCTATAAATAGCCTCATTACCAATTATATTAGGGGGATTTTGAATATTTTGATAATTGAATTAGAGTTAAGTTTTCTCTCTAATTTAGGGGTTTTCCTTTTGTGGGATTTCTTTTAAATAGATTCAAAAATCCTCAGTCCAAATTATGTTGGTAAGATCACGTTCTATCTATTCCGCTGCGTTGTAATTATTTGTTTCCTAGATGGTGTTGATCCCTCCTTAAATGTCATATAATTATAAAGGCTGAGTTTCGGAATTAAAAAGAAAAAAAAAAAGAAAAAAAGAACACGTCATTTAAGTGAAAATGTTCAAACTCAAGAGCTCAAACGCGTCTTAAATTCATGAAAGGGTTCTTTTGAGTCTCTAGCATACTTTTCTTAGATTCTTGTTCTCAATGTCAATGTAGTAGAAGTCAATGTTCAAGTTGATCTTTTCATGATTGTCAGGATGGATGTGGAAGCTGATTATATAGGACTGTTTTTTATGGCATCTGCTGGGTATGATCCTTGTGTGGCACCGAAGGTGTTGTGCAAATCATGCAAGTTTAACGGAGTTTTTCTCAAATGTGAGATTATTTTTCGACCCAGCGGCTCGGCACATCTGTTACCTTGCTATTTATGTGGGGTTGAAGGTTTTGTTTAGGTGAAAAAAAAAAAGTCATCACCTTGACACTGATGTAACAGTTGGTTTTCTCCTAACTTTCAGTTTTTATTTTTCTTGAACATCCCCTTGATGGTAAATTTCTGAATGGGAATTCTTTTTCGATCAAAGGATTTGTCTTTTGTTTCCGGTGTAATCTAGATTTTTGACTTGAATAATGTTACTTCTCTATTGGTAAACTAAGAGCTTGCAAGATCTCTTTTAGCTTCTGTAAGTTATAATGTTACTAATGTATATAAAGGCAAACTCAACTCAAAATTATCACTCAAGTTACTCTAACTTAAAAATGCAAAAGAACAACTCCATGGTGATGTGGGAAATTCTAGCTATATTAGCCGTTTTTAGTTGCATTGTCGTTTATCTACTTAGCTTTACTTTTGTTATTAGCTTATCATTATTTGCCTAGTTTGTCGTATGTCGTAGTAGTTATCTTGTTATACTTTTGTAAATGGGCTATAAATAGCCTCATTACCAATTATATTAGGGGGATTTTGAATATTTTGATAATTGAATTAGAGTTAAGTTTTCTCTCTAATTTAGGGGTTTTCCTTTTGTGGGATTTCTTTTAAATAGATTCAAAAATCCTCAGTCCAAATTATGTTGGTAAGATCACGTTCTATCTATTCCGCTGCGTTGTAATTATTTGTTTCCTAGATGGTGTTGATCCCTCCTTAAATGTCATATAATTATAAAGGCTGAGTTTCGGAATTAAAAAGAAAAAAAAAAAGAAAAAAAGAACACGTCATTTAAGTGAAAATGTTCAAACTCAAGAGCTCAAACGCGTCTTAAATTCATGAAAGGGTTCTTTTGAGTCTCTAGCATACTTTTCTTAGATTCTTGTTCTCAATGTCAATGTAGTAGAAGTCAATGTTCAAGTTGATCTTTTCATGATTGTCAGGATGGATGTGGAAGCTGATTATATAGGACTTTTTTATGGCATCTGCTGGGTATGATCCTTGCGTGGCACCGAAGGTGTTGTGCAAATCATGCAAGTTTAACGGAGTTTTTTTCAATTGTGACATTATTTTTCGACCCAGCGGCTCGGCACATCTGTTACCTTGCTATTTATGTGGGGTTGAAGGTTTTGTTTAGGTGAAAAAAAAAAAAAAAAAGTCATCACCTTGACACTGACGTAACAGTTGGTTTTCTTAACTTTCAGTTTTTATTTTTCTTGAAACATCCCCTTGATGGTAAATTTCTGAATGGGAATTCTTTTTCGATCAAAGGATTTGTCTTTTGTTTCCGGTGTAATCTAGATTTTTGACAACCTATGGAATTCTATGTTCATTTTTTTTTTTCTTACTAAATTTGTGCTCAAAGGATGAAAAGAAAAAAAATGCAAGTTCTTGTGTCATCTTAATAATGATTCGTGGTTTGTGACTTGAAGCTCTCACAAACAATCACAACTAACTTTTTTACTATAGTAAAAAGCTATCACATAAAGTCACATCTCAACTCGAATTCTAAACTCGAATCAACGAAGTGAACGAGACCTTGGTGTATTATATTTTCTTAGCTGGTTGCATCCTTGTTTTTCTTATTTCTCTCTCGCGTCCATGCAGATGCCATAGTTCATAATCCATACATTCTTGTTAAGCAACTAGTACAATAAATATTTCCATCAAGAGCTGAAAATTCATCTGCGTACTATGAAATGTATATTCCCCTCTATGGATCATCGTATCTTTCAAAGCAATAGAAAATTTGCATATTATTATTATTATTATTATTATTATTATTTTTTAGCCTACAAAGAATGATACCCGAGTTCAAACTTGTGTACAAGAGGATAAAATTGGCATGTGAACTGTTCAGAATTTCTTGCCATCGTCATGTTTAATACCTTAATCTATATTCGATATATTTTGTACCAGTGTACCTTATATATATGTTTTACTACCAAAAGAATATGGAAGAATTAGACATTAAAGATTATCTTAATCTGCTGAAAAGGAGAAAGAATTTTGGTTAAATTAGTAGCACAAAACTCGGAGTAGATGATGGTAACTAAATAATTGTCCATATTACACATGCAAGTGCAAATCATTATTTGAATTGTATGAACATGAATACATTCTCGAAATTCTCCTTGGCCTAACATTTCAGAAGGCAGAAACATGGTCTCAACTGTGACAATATTATGATAAAAAGAATTATCAACTACAACGAATCCCAACAGTGAAGCTATATACTCATCTTATAAAGAATGGTTATGAAAACTCTTGATTAGAAAGGAGACTGAGCACTACATGGATGTCGTCATTTTGAGGGTGGCTAGAATCTCCAACCAGAAATTTGTGCGCCTGACCGTTTAGCTCTATGACACTGGACCCCGGTGCCTTTTTGATACCTTTCTCCTTCATTAGCCTCCTCACCCTCGTTACATCAGCCCATCTTTTGTTGCCAGCATATATGTTAGATAGGAGCACAAATGCCCCACTATCTTGAGACTCAAGCTTCAGGAGGCGATCCAATATTTCTTGGGAAAGTTCGACATTTCCGGTGATCTTGCAAGCACTAAGAATAGCTCCCCATATCAGCACATCCGGCACCATGGGCATAGTTTTTATCAAGTTTTGGGCCTCATCCAATAGCCCAGCCCTACATAGCAAATCAACCATGCAACCATAATGTTCTAACCGTGGAGAAATATTATAGGATTCTCTGGTCATCTGCTGAAAGTACCTACGCCCTTCATCAACCAAACCAGAATGACAACAAGCTGTCAAAATGGCTAGAAAGGTCACCTCATTTGGTCTGGTGCTAGACCTTGTCATTTCTTCAAATTTTCGGAGTGCCTCATGCCCATGGCCATGCATTGCCAAACCACCCAGCAAGGCATTCCATGTGACGATATTTCTAGAAGGCAGTTCATTGAAGGTTCGCAATGCAATGTCTATACAGCCACACTTTGCATACATGTCAACCATAGCAGTCCCAACTTGAATATCCCATTTAATGCCCCTACGATCAATATACTCGTGGACCCATCTACCATAATCAAGAGCTCCAAGACTAGCGCAGGCTGAAAGCACGGCAGTAAGTATGATTTCATCAGGTTCAACACCTGAAGGCTGCATGTTGGAGAACAACTCTAATGCCTCTTTGGGATGTTTACATTGCGCCAATCCACTTATCATGCAGGTCCATGAAACAATATCCCTCTCATCAAGCTCATCAAAGATCTGCTTTGCCTCACACAACTTTTCACACTTGACATACATATCCATCAGAGCATTGCTCACAACCAAAGGTATATGCATGGGACGCTTGAAAACAACCCCATGAATCCCCTTCCCTACATTCAAATATCCCTTTCGGCCACAAGCCACAAGTACGCTAACTAAAGTCGCCATATTAGGCTCAACATCCATCCTCAAAAACAAGGCAATGGCCTCATCAAACAACCTTGTCCTTACAAATCCGGATATCAGACATGTCCAAGAGACTACATCTCTGACAAGCATTTCATCAAACACTTTGCGAGCACCATCGCAATCACCGCAAACACTGTACAAATGAACCAGCGAGTTTTGCACGTAGACATGACATGAAAAACCCATTACAACAATCACACTGTGAACCTGTCTACCTTCTCTAATTCCCAAAAACTTGGTACAAGATTTCAAAACTGCCGGGAAAGTAAACGTATCAGGCATAAAACCATCTCTCACTATCCGTCTATAAACCAAAACAGCTGCTTTCGGCATTTCACTTCCAGTGTACCCAGAAATCATTGTGTTAAAAGGGAAGGAGTTCGAGCGCCAATCTAAATGTTTCAGAAAATCACAAGCGTAATCAACGACACTCGCTGAAGGTCTTCCAAAATACTCGACGACGCTGTTAACGATCAAGTCATTGTAGACCAAACCAGTTGTTAATAAGTATGCGTGGATTTGCTTGAAAGATCTCCAGTTATTGCATCTTCGAATGTAATCTAAGACAGCCCATTTTGAAGAATGCATAGCACTTGTCGAATCAAATCAATAGCAGAAACTCCGTTTTGAGAAGAGCTACTTGAGAAACCAAGCTCTTGTATTTCTTCCTTTTAGCCAAAAAAAAAAAAAAAAAAAAAAAAAAACCTTTTTTTTTTTTTTTTGCAGAGTTATATATTCTGTGGCCCAAAAACTGTGATTTAATAATAGAAGCTCCCATAAATCGGGAATTGTCTCCATCAATAAAAATGCAGAAGCTCCGATAGTTTGCTATAATCCCGGGTAAAATATCAATTCCTACATGAGTTTCAAAAAAAAAAAAAAAATCATCAACATGATCCGAGTGTGAGTACCTTTTTAGCGTAAATTGTTATTTTCGAGATAGAAGTTAAAAAAGAGTTGTCTAGTACATGTATATAAACACAAATTATTATTCTCTTACAATATTCCTTTTTATAAAAAAATTAAATCAAAAATTTGAATCAAAAGTCAAATTGAAGTTCAAATGCACTTCTTAAAGAGCTTTTTAAGACCGATAGAGTATATCTTATTTATTTTATCAATTTAAATTTTATTATAATAAAAAAAATTTATAAATAATTACATTTAATTTTTAATTTAAATCTAAACGAGTCTGCTTCACTCCCATCTTTTTTTTTTTTTAGGAACTCGTCCAATCTTTAACTTGTTGACTTGCGTGTAAGGACTTTGATTACGACAAAGAGGTATTACACGTCTCCACGTGTCGATCACGGAGCTAAAATGGTCCCCACAAGAGAGGCAAAGATGAAAACGCGTGTCAGCTGGGCCAGCCTGGAGAAAAGGGCTTTACGGAGACCACCACGCCTAAAAAGAGCAACAGCGAGGCCCACCTGTCATACGACACGTGTCCCACCATCACATGACCGAACCTCGTGGCCCACAATAAAAACACTCAGCATGGTCCACGCACCACCTTACCTTTTTTCACCATCAGTGGACCCCCCTTACCTCGCACGTGCACAGCGCAGTTCACGTGACTCCTCTTCCTCGTGTGACCACATCAGTTCATCACTCATCACGCAGGCACCATTTGACGCATCCCCGAAAACCAAAGGGGAATGGGACCTTAAACCCCAAAAAAAAATTGGGTCATAGCCTTATAGGAAGTAGTTGGTGTTCGAATTTTACTTTTGTCAAAATCTAATTGGGAGATTTTTTAGTACATATCACGTATTGATAACTCAAGTTTTTTAATTATTAAATTTATATATTTTTTAAATTTTATATGTTTATATAGATTTGATAGACAAAAAATTATATTACGGGTATGTTGACGTACTGAGAATGTCCCAATTTAATAATATCAGGAAAAAAATCAGAACTAACTCTCAAGATGCTAAAAAATATTATTTATATCACTCTATTAAAAATAAATAATTATCATTCAATTTATACAAAAAATTGTAGTGACACTTAATTATTTAAAATTACATAAATAATAAATTTACACAAACCATAATAAACCATGTAATTTTCTCTAGTATTAATGAATAATTAGACTGTAAAACTACTAAGTAGTTCTTAATTTAATTAAAAATAAAAGAAAGAACTAGGATCCATCTCCCGGCACCTAAGCCCAACCTCACAGACCATTCAACTTTTGCATATGTCTTTGAGTTATTTGGGGTATGTTCTTTTAAAGTATGACTTGAGTATAGTTATTGAGTTAAATTTGAGTTATAACTTGAGATAAAGTTGTAACTTCAGTTCGTGTTTGATTGTGTACACTTGAATTATGGTTTGAGATGAGAATCTTTTTGAATTTATGTTTGAGTGCATAATAAGACTTGGAGTTGTGAATAGTGGGGAGAGAAAAAATAATACCACATCATCATTTTAACTACGTACATAATTCAGGTTTAGAGCCATTTATGAAATTTTTCAAAAAAAAAGCCTTCTAAATAACAATTAAACCAAAAAGAAAAAAAAAAGCCTTCAGGCACCAACCCACTCTCCCCAGACACATCAATCGCCCAATAAATGACATCCTCATCCGCCCTCGAACCCAGATAAACGACAGAATCTCCCACCATCTCAACCCCGGACTTTGCCAACAATTCCTTGCAATCCCACGACCCAATCCACCCAAATCTTCAAATCCCCTCCGACGACGACACCAAGGGCCTCCCCGTCCTGAACAACAATACCTTGAAATCCGTAGAAGCCTCCACATGGCTGCTATCCAGAAGGCATGTCTTGACGGCCTCGAGAGCTTGGGAAGGAGAAAATGGGTGGCCAGATTTTGGGGTCTTGGAATGGAGGGGGTTGCCGGTGAAGGCGTGGGATTGGAGGTTTATGACATGGTGGTGGTGGTGGGGATGTGAGAGAGAGCTTGGGAATGGATGAGTTTAGAGATAGAAAATGTTGATGATATTGATGGTGATGAGAGAGATAGGGGAGAGAACATTATGAGCAATAGAGTAAACTTGAATTGATGGGAGGGGGTAAACTCGATAATGGGTGGTTGACTCGAATAAATTTTCAAGTGAGCTAAAGCCGAACGCAAACTACGCCCAAGTTATTCACTCGAGTACATATAATCTAAGTGAGTTAACACAACCTAACAGGCGTTTGTTATCTATATACCTTGTGTTTACGTTTACTGCGCCTGCTTGCTCGCTTTTCAGCTCAATGTTTACTCAAAAAACTTTTTTTAAGAGTAATTTACACCGGTAGTCCTTTAATTGTTTATTAGGTGACACTTTAATCTCTCTTCTTTTACTTTTGGTGAAACTATTCCTGAACTCTCAACACATTAGCAATTAAGTCCTTTCCGTCTCATTCTGTTAATTTTTTAACATAATCATGCACGTGACCCAACAAGGGCTCTCTTTTTTAATAAAAATACCAAAATGCTCTCAAACTACAAAAAACAACTCAAATCCTAAAGAATAAACCCAAATAAAAAAAAATCATGAACGCAAACCCATATGCTCTTTGGAGCTAGCCATCATCATCGGCTAAACCCCCAACCCACCGCAAAACTAAAATCACCATGCAATCAAAATCGCAGAAACCTAATTGATATATTCATATAGAGGGATTGTCCAAATTTGATTTGAGCGATGAAAAAAAAAAGATTCCCACACACACTCAAAGAAAATTCATACAAATCACATGCATTAGGTAAAGCGTCACAAAACAATTATCCCACGAAGAGAAACATCAGAGAAATAAGTATTAGGGACAAGGGAAAGAGAGACCATCATCCCTCCAAATCTCTAGCCAAAACATGTTTCTAAATTTTGCAATTAACCTTAATCACGAATGAACCTAGTCAAATTCATACAAAATCATAAAAATCCAATCAAGAAATGGGTGGTCATAGATTTGTGGAGAGAATCTCATAGTGCGAACCCCCCACCACTTCTGGAACCCTTTCCTCACCACCTCCAGTGCACATCGTGAACTTTCTCGTCCCTCATCGTCCCGAGATTGGGCTACCCATTTCCCCACCGTCACGAGATCGAGTTGCCCCTTCTTCGTCATCGCGAGACATAAGTTTCCACTTCCTCCTCCGTCGCGAGATTGAAGTCCCTTTCCTCGCAGTTGCGTGATCCAGACACCCCCTCTCCCTGCCAATGGTCTTCTCTTTCTTTCATTCACTTTTTAGGTTTTTAAAGTATGCACATTTTCTTCAGAAAGTATTAGAAAGAACGCTTGACGATTTTTTTCTTTTTTTTTTTTAATGAATTATGAGTTGGGTATTTTTATTTTACCAATTTACCTACTTGTATTGGCACACATGCGTTTCACGTGATGTAATCTGTTAAAAATTTAAAGAAATTTGACAAAAATGACTTAATCAACAATGTGTTGAGAGTTCAGGGATAATTTTACTAAAATTAGAAGAAAAGGGAGCAAAGTGTCATAAATTAAAGAGTTAAGGGACCACCGATACAAATCACCCTATTCTTAATATTTAAATTATTGCAAATAGCCCTTAGTACGCAAATTTACATATTTTCACTATCAACATTCTGTTTAACATTTAAAACTACTAAACCCCTATTTATTTTATAGGTTCAAATTACTATTTAATTTTTTTTACTATAGTATTTTATCTCATAAAATTTAAATTTATGCTTAAATTTTTCGGTTTAAACTTACAAACCAAACGAACTATAAATTAATTTTGGTGCCGGTAACATACGCTACTAATCACAATACCCTAGCAAGAAAGCACCTTATTTGAATTGTACGAGTTTATCTACCAGTTTATTTTATCGATTTGAGTTTAAAATTTAAATTTTATTACAATAAAAAACTCTCAAAGACAATCATATCTAATTTTTTTTTACTACAATAAAAATTTTCGTATAAAATCACATTTTATCTTAAATTAAAATTTTAAATCAATAGATCCCACGTATAAAAAAAATTGACTTGTACATACTGACAATCGCAACTCTAAGCCACAATTTGGCTAGAATCATAATGATCCTTGTCCAAAGTAAGTAAAAAAAAAAAAAAAAAGAACTGAAGCAAAAGCCTTCAAACCCTTTTGACTTCAGAGTCTCCTCTGGTAATGAAGAAAAAATATTATATTATAATATAAAAATTAAATTTAAATTTTATAAAAAAAATACTGTATTTGAGTTATAAATAAACATACCTTATATTCACAAAACTAGAAAAACCAAGAAAACTGCGATTGTAATCTTGTTCTTTGTGCATTACAAAGTAAAAAAAAAAAAAAAAACAGAGAGAGAGAACTGCTCTAGTTACTCCAATACAAGTCAATTAACTTTGTAACTAAGCTAAACCTAAGAGGGAAAAAAAAAGAGAAAAAGAGAGAGGATCTGAATCTCGTCAAAAGTCAAGGCTTTGAACATTGAGTTTGTGAATTGGAAGACCGACCACCCAAGAACTGAAGCTCCTTCTTGTCATATATTTCCAAAGAAAAGTCCCTCAACATCTGAGTAGCACTTGTTGTCGTAGAACAAGAAGAACTAGCACCAACACCATCACTAGTACTAATCATTGCATTACTTGTCGTTTCCACAGTAGACGAAAAAGTTTTGGAAACCGAACCGGACGAAACTTGCGAGTCACGGAGTTGAACCGGCTGCAAAGCCGAGACGAAATTCGAAATGGGCCTCGCTTGGACGCCGAAAAACGATGGCGTCGCGGCGGCTGCCGGAATGGCCCAAAGTTGGGCGTGGTTGGCCAAGCCAGGAACGGCCCCAGAGTTTGGGAACATCAGAAAAGGGCCAGCAGCGCCGCCATTGGGCCCCATCGGCCACAGTGGGACCAACCCTTGTGCCGCCCCATTTCCATATGTCGTTGGCGCTATGGGGGCCAGCCCAGACGACACTGAAATCTGGTCGTTTACGTCGACGAACTCGCTGTTGGAAGCTCTCCTCCGTCGTTTTCTCAGGACTTCGGCGATCTCGCCGTTCGGCCTGGCCGGCGAAGTCGTCGGAATCTTGAGGGTCCCACCGACCGAGACAGCGATGGCCGGGACCGTTCCGGTGCCGGTGGCTTCGATGATCGCCGGCTCAGCGTGCTCGAGAAGCCACCGGATGGTCTCGCCGTCGGACTTGAGCCCTAACTCTCTCGTCAGCTGGAAGATTCTGGCGGCGCAAGTCGCCGGCATTCTGATCCTCCGGCCGCGACCCTCCACCTTCGTGTGGCGGTCCTTCGACGGCCGTTTCGCCGCCACGACCTGCTTGTTCCCCGGTGACGGCACCTGAAGGAGGCCCATGGGGAGAGACTTCTCGTCCAATTCTCTCTCCGCGTCCGAGAATTCTTCCTTCATTAAAACCGCCGGCTGCGGTGGCGGAGCTGGAGCCGTCTCCTCCGCCGAGAAATTAGACTCCGGTGGCTCCGGCTCCACGATTGACGCGTCGGAAGCCGAGACGTTGTCGTCACTGTTGGTGCCATCGATTATTTCATCGGTTTCCTCCATGAGCTACGTGAGAATCTGGAAGAAACCAGAGGATTTAAGAAAGACCCAGAAAAATTTAAGCTAAACCCAGAAAAAATTACGCAGAAAAAGTGAAGAAAAGCATAAAATTCCAAAAATAAAGAGGAATAAAATCTGAGTTAATAGAGGAGCTTACTGTTTCTGCAGAAGTAAAAGCTTTGACTTGGGTTTTAATCTTTCTTCTGTGGTACTGTTGAGGATGATTAAAGAGAGGAATCGAGGATTTGGAAGGAAAATTTTTCTTGCTTTTTGTTTTTGGTTAATTAAAAACTAATAAATATTATTAAGGAGAAAAGGATCAGAGAGTACCAAACCCTAGGAAGAAGCAGCAGCAGCCCCCACTTATTGAAGGGGGACCCTCAAACAATTTTCTTTACTTATAGGGAGGTGGAGCTCCATCGACGGTTGAGGGCGTTTCACGGACATCATGAGTGTTGGAGATTTTGCCACGTGGTGGATAGGTGGCCTTGTTTTGTTTTGGTCACAATTAGGAGATTTTTTCCTCAGTGGGTCGGTCCGGTTGAGTTGAGATTTTGGGTCCCATTTGGAGATAGCAGATCCGGTTGGACAAAAGTCCACTTCCCCTTCTTCTTCTTTCAAGTAACAAGAAATGAAAATGTACATGGCCCATGTTCTATATTAAACATGGGAGTTTTTCTTTCGTATAAAGATTTGAATTTAAAATTTAAATTTTATTATATTAAAAAATTTTTAAAAATTATCGCATCTAATTTTTTTATTACAGTAAAAAATTCTTATATAAAGTCATATCTCAATTCAAATTAAAAACTCAAATTAACGAACTAAATAGACTCATAAACGTAATTTTAATCATATTTAAGGGTAAAAAATTGACTACTTGATTAGTAAGAACATTTTACTGGAGAAAGTCCCGTCAAACATTCAATGAGGAGGACCAATTTTTTTATGTTCAATTTAAAGAAAATCTGGACTGATGAAATGAATTGTTTTTTGTTTAATCAAATACTTGAATTGGTGTAAATTTTTCGGTAATAATAATAACAATAAGAACATTTTCAATATCCAAAACGACATGTTGTCCTTTAATTGCCCGTCGGGTTATTGCTCTCCCACAAAGAACCACACTCAAAACTTTATGCGGCATATTGATCTTAGTTTTATGTCGTTGTTGGTAGGAATTTGATTTAATCGAAATAAGAAATATCACAGCTTGTAACGTCAAGTAATTTGAATATCCTATCTATCACTTTCCCTTCCATTATTATTATTATTATTATTATTATTATTATTATTTCGCCTTTAAGAGTGGCATTGTTCTGTAAAGAGTTGGGGTGGGAAAGATTCCAAAGTACAAAATCTCAAGTTTTATGCATTTCACATATTCGAATTTTGAGTTTTAGATTTGTGTAGTTAAAAACTTTAAAAAAATGTTATATTTAATTTTTTTTTGATACAGTTAAAAACTCTCAGAAAATATCACATTTCAATTCGAATTAAAAATTTAAATATGCAAAGCAATCGAGGCCTTAGATTCCAAAGTTCCCAAATGGCTAGATCTTGTGCTTCTTTTTGCTGAACTCCCAAAGATCATAATTTATCTCTTTTAGAGGACTCATTTTGCTTCAAATCATCCTCATAGTCACTGAGCTCTCGCTGAATGTATACTAAGTAGACCGGTCCAACTTTAAGACAAGCCTTGAATAGTTGCATAGTATTATTCATTGAAAATTGATTTCCAATTCTGCAATATACAGATCATGTACAGTTGCAAATTGGACATGGTTATAGCTCAATTGGTATCAGTGATCTTTTTGCCTCTCTGGAGGATCTGGACTTCCCATTTATTTTCCTTTTCTTTTTCTTAGCAGCCAATCAGTCTTGGGAAGCTCCCTAATTCAATATTAAATAAACCAACAAACAAATAAATGAAATAATAAGCCAAGCAAATAAATATATTGTAGTACACAGAAATGTGTACTGATCATCTTCCTTAAAAAAAAAAAAAACAAAAAACAAAATGTGTACTCTCTCACCAACCGTACGCCTTGTATAAACTAACTTGATAGACATAAGCCAACAGCTACTTAATTGGGTTTTGCTTATTTCGGAATGCTTAAACCTTAATCTATTGTCATCCCCAAAATAAGAAAAAAAAGATGTTTTTTATGTCGTTTCTCAGAAGCAGCCATTGATCCAGAACGTTCAATTGGTAGAGAATCCTAAATAAATAACATTTACAAAACCAAAGGCTACAAAAATAATGTGTAAATACCCCTGAAAAAAAAAAAAATCTGTAAATAGGCTTTATAATCTTTAGTTTGTTGATCTTATAAGATAAAGCATCCAGGTGTAAATACTTGATCTCAAAGCACAGCAGCTGAAACAATGGTCAAATTTCTCCAGCTTGTTCCTCTATTGAGTAACTTAAAAGCTTATCATATTATGAAAACTTTCAATAATATCCTAAAATTGATGTGTTAATTGGTCACTTGATTTCACTATATAATGTAGCCAAAATTTATATGAAACTCATCAGTTGATCTCGTCCTCTTGTTGTGTTCACTTCTTTGGCCTTTTTATCAAATGGCAAACTTTTTGCCAAAGACCGTTTTCTGCCTTTCTATTCTTCTTATGTTAATTACTATAGCTCCGCAATCAAAAGCGGCGCTAAATGCAAACTATTACAGCCAAACGTGTCCACAAGTTGAGAAGATCATACTGGAGACGGTTTATAACGCCTCAGTCCGTGACCCCAAAGTCCCAGCTCGGCTCCTGAGGATGTTCTTCCATGATTGTTTCATTAGGGTCAGCCAAGCTTCTCATATAAAATACATGTTTCGTTTAATCTTATGAGATCATGATTCATGATGATATTTTTTTTTGGTTATTTCTAGGGATGTGATGCGTCGGTATTACTAGACTCCACCGCAGGGAACCAAGTGGAGAAAGATGGCCCTCCCAATATCTCACTTGCAGCATTCTATGTCATTGATGACGCCAAGGCTAAGTTAGAAGCAGCATGTCCTAATACTGTTTCTTGTGCTGATATAGTTGCTATTGCTGCAAGAGATGTGGTCACAATTGTAAGTGATATATGTTTAATCTCATCGCTAATTGATACATAACACATGAAAGTGACGAAGTCTAAGATGGTATTTATTCAACATAACAATGACGCCAGAAATGTGTGACAATAGTTTATGATATGAAAATGAAGAAGTCTAAGATGACATTTATTCAACATAACAATGACGCCAGAAATGTGTGACAATAGTTTATGATTACTAAATTTGTTGGTAATATTACATCTATTATGTTGAATAAATGTTATATTATACTTCTCACTTTCATATGTTACGAGAAGGACCATCAAGAAATTCTTAATTTATACATAACTTAAAAAGATTGATTATTATATTTCTAAATAAGGTTTACTTTTGTTAATTTCTTGTCAATCCTAACTAGTCTGGAGGCCCATATTGGAACGTTCTAAAAGGGAGGAAAGATGGAAGGGTGTCTAAAGCTTCCGAAACCGCTAATTTACCAGCTCCAACCCTCAACTTGTCCCAACTCATTCAAAGCTTTGACAACAGAGGATTAGGAATCAAAGATTTGGTTGCTCTCTCTGGGGGACACACGCTCGGGTTTTCGCATTGTTCTTCATTCGAACCTCGTCTTCGTAATTTTAGCGCTTCGCGTGATATTGATCCAAGCATGAACATTGAGTTGGCTCAAGAGCTGAGAAAGAAATGCCCCAAACCAAACAAGGATAGAAATGCTGGGGAGTTTTTGGACTCAACTTCGTCAACTTTTGACAACAACTATTACAAGCGTTTAGTGGCGGGAAAAGGCGTGTTTGGATCGGATCAAGCCTTGGTTGGTGATTACAGGACTAGGTGGATTGTTGAATCGTTTGTCAAGGACCAAAGTCTCTTCTTCAGAGAATTCGCGGCTTCTATGGTCAACCTGGGAAATGTTGGGGTCACTGAAGATGGAGAAGTGAGAGTAAAATGCCGAGTCGTGAACTAATATATATATATATATATATATACATGTATATATATATATATGTATGTATATGTATGCATGAGATGAGACTTGGAGTTTCTCATATGTATGTGCGAAGAAAGAGAGACAGAGTAATAAGGCGAATTTTTTTCCTTAATTGCGAACGTTGTTTGTTTACGTTTAATGAGAATGTAAAGCAAGTTTCTATTTTGAAATTAAATAAGAATGTTGATATTTTATTGTCACTAAGACGAAATAATACCCAAAAAAAAAAAAAAAGTGTGTGCGGTGCCTAGTGGGAGCGTTATGAGAATTAAAATGGATATTACAGCCTTAATTATTTTTCTAGTCAAACGGTGTGTCGTTTATTCACAACCTTAATTAGTTGATGTACCATGCCCCAAGTATCATGGTCAAGTATAATAGTCAATAGTCACTATTGTATTAAAATTTTCTCTGAACTTGATTAGTTGGAATTAAAAGGGAGAAAAAAAAAAAAAAGAAACAGTGTCTTGGTAAAATTTGAGCCTCTCATCTTTTCAATTTATATGTCGTTTTGCTTGACATTTTTCTTAGGTTGGTAGAATAACCTTTCTACTATTTAAAGTTTGTAAATGAATTCTATTGAGTTTTACATCTAGTTTTCACTATCAATTTTGTTTCCAAATCTTGTTTTAATTCAGAAAAGCCTATTTTATTACTTTCCGAGAGTTTATAGTGATCATGTGAAAATTTTTTGCGCAAGTATTTTTAATAGAGAAGGAAAATTATTATTTCCAAAAGGTCCCTTGGTATGTGTCCTGAAGAAGTCTTTTTCTGTTTAAAGACAAATGGTGATCTTTGATTGCCAAATAGTATCATCAATATAGATCAATATATCGAGAAAGTAAAAATGAGTTCTGGCCCTATCGTATCATTCCCACTAAATAATTCCTAACATATCATTTAGAGATTAAACAATAATCAAATAAACAACCAGCAAATAATCTTATCAAAGAAAGCTTAATTATATTATTAAACCGCTGAAGGTCTCAAGGTGCCAATGAATACGATTTCAAAGTCTCCTCATATTCTACATGTGGTATCAATTTGGAAAATCTTTTTTGCAGTTGTAACAGACAAGAGGACAAGAATTTTAAAAATTCCTAAAGAGAAATGAGCAACCTTTTGAGGTTATAAAAGAATAACCTGAAATCTTTGCAAACAAAACATACTACTATAAATACGCCTAGTTATAACTATACACTCTACAGCCTGTTGAAGAAGTGAACACAGCAAAATGGCGAGGCCATATTTTTGCACTCTTTTCTACATTTTGTCGTTCGCAATTTTTTTTTCCTCATGCAGTGCCATTCGCAAGAAAAGAGGGTAAAAAAGTTTTTTTTAAAAAGAGTTTTTCTAGTATGCTAGACTTACCGGTTATGTCAGTTTATAATCATTAAATCATGTCAAAATCATATCAGATTGAAAAATTATGTAAAATAAATAGTTTCTGATACAAATCTGATAATTGAAAATAAAAAACTACCTATAGTTTAATTTTTCTGGTCCTACCAGAGAAATTCTTTTTAAAAAAATCATGTTCTTCTTCCCATTTAGGAAAAGGGCATTTTGATCAAGTTTCTCATGAAATTCTAAACGATTGTTGAGTCTCAAATACATGCAGGTTCATATTGTTTACATGGGAGATAAACCAAAGGGCCAAATATTTGGGGGGTCAACTTCTTGTTCCGAGCACCGCTCCATGCTAGAAAGCGTTCTTGGAAGGTCAATGAAACATCTAATTTTTCTAAAATCTACTAACATACAATTAATTATAATTTGATTGGAATGGTATAACAAAGAGAATACTTGTATTTGTAACAGAGCATATAAATTTCTATGTGGAACTATTGAGTAGTTATCATTATGGAGTGGTTAATCATGCGAATCACTTTTCGAGTTCGTAAACTAATTTTTCGAAGTTAATTTCAGCGCTGATGCAGCAAAGGAATTGCTAATCTACAGTTATGGAAGGAGTTTTAATGGATTTGCAGCTAAACTCTCTGATGAAGAAGTTGAGCGTCTATTAGGTGAGAGTTTCCAAGATCATATGAAATTGTTGTCAAAAAGTGGATACGTTATACATCCTTATTGTTGATTTGCGTTTTGCAGATGTTGATGAGGTTGTCTCAGTTTTTCCCGACACGCCATTGCAGCTTCACATGACAAGATCATGGGATTTCTTGGGACTTACTTCATCTGATGCTGGCCCGTTACATTCTGAAAGAGATGTAATTATTGGTTTCTTAGATTCAGGTCAGAAAATGAAACCTCACGGCTCACTCTTATTTCCCTATAAGTAGATATTAATTTCTGATATTTTTGGCTATTTTGTAGGAATCTGGCAAGAATGAGATAGCTTCAGTGATGACGGCTTCGGACCTCCGCCTAAGGAATGGAAAGGAATTTGCCAATCTAATGAGAATTTCACTTGCAACAAGTGAGATTTTCTCTGGTTTCTCCTACTCCGCTATTTGGAGTTTATTACTCTCTGTGAGTTCTGAAATTTTCTACATTTTGACAGCAAGATCATTGGAGCCCGATAATACAACAGCAGGAAAAAAAAAGGAATTTCTACAATACCACAGACATTGAGTCCCCAAGGGATTCGGCGGGTCATGGGACTCACACTGCTTCAACTGCAGCTGGCAGAAGTGTGGATGGAGCAAGTTACTATGGCCTAGCTGAAGGGTCAGCAAGAGGTGGCGCACCGCACACAAGAATCGCAGTCTACAAAGTTTGTTGGTCGTTTGGCTGCAGTTCTATGGACATCCTTGCTGCTTTTGATGACGCAATTGCTGATGGAGTCCATATCATATCGGCTTCTCTTGGATTGGCATCAGCCTTGCCATATTGGAAAGACCCTGTAGCTATTGGATCATTCCGCGGAATGAAGAAGGGGATACTGACTTCGGTCTCTGGAGGAAATCATGGACCAGAACGTGGGGTTGTTAGTAACCCCTCACCTTGGTTGTTGACGGTAGCAGCTACAAGTTTGGACAGGAAATTCGTGTCTCGGATGGTTCTTGGAAATGGGAAGACATTCATGGTGGGAGAAATTTTCTTTCTTCTTACATTTGACCTTGGTCCTACCAAACTATCAGTTTCTTCATTCCATTGATTATAAGTTGATGAATCGTTATAGGGACATGTCATCAACAGCTTTGACCTTAATGGATCCCCGTTTCTATTGATTTGGGGAGGAGACGCCACAAACTTTTCAGCCAATTCAATCTCCTTAAAATAGAGACAATGTCTGCCCGGAGACCTCGATTCAGGCAAAGTTAAAGGGAAATTGTTCTTTGTGAATCTCACTCGGATGGCGCTGATGTTATCATGGCTGGTGGGGTGGGTACCATTATGCCTGGACAGGTTCTCAATGATGTTGCCTACCCTCTCCCACTGCCAGCCACATTGATCAGTAAAGAAGACATTGGCAAAGTATTGGAGTACATCAGAACTTCCAAGTAAAGTCACCAAACCCACTTTCCCTGCAAAATCAAAAATAAGAATAAAAATCCAACTGCTAAAAAGAAAGCATTTTCACTTTAAGAATACTGACACCAGTGATTCTCAGAAATCCAAAGGCAACCATTCTGGCTACTGAGATTTGGAAAGATACTGTGGCACCTTATGCTGCCCCTTTTTCATCAAGAGGCCCCAACAGAATCAATCCAGATATTCTCAAGGTACATTGTTGTTGTTGTTCTTGTTCTTGTTGTCTTTTGAGGGTAAAAACTCACCTACCAAGATTAACAAGATTTACAGTACTCTTCATACGGGAGAGTTAATCCGTAATGAGGTGAACATGATTGTTATTCTTATCAAGCGAGCTTTCCCCGTCGACATGTCGATTATACTAAACCATACTGTATGAATTACTAACAATCTTTTTTTTTTCCATTATAAAACTCTATCAGCCTGATCTGACTGCACCGGGTGTCAACATCCTTGCTGCCTGGTCTCCAATGGCATCCCCAACAGTTTACATCAGTTTACAGAAAGGACACAAGAATATCCAACTTCTATGTAGACTCCGGAACATCCATGTCTTGCCCACACGTCACCGGAGCCGCAGCCAACGTCAAGGCCGCTCACCCAAACTGGTCCCCAGCAGCAATCAAATCCGCACTCATGACCACAGGTTCACACACAACTTTTCACAAACACCTTATCTGCAAAACTCAAAAACCAAACTTTCTCAACAACTATTTTTACCAGCGACTATCATGGACCCAAATCAAGACGACGACCGAGAGTTCGCGTATGGCTCCGGTCTCCTCAACCCGGTAAAGGCGGTCGACCCTGGTCTGGTCTTCGACACGTCGGAGGAAGATTACGTGAAATTCTTGTGCAAACAAGGCTATAATTCCACCACAGTGAGAACCATCACCGAAGACCATAGCGTTTGTAAAGGCGAGAAACGAGGCAGAGGATGGGATCTCAACTACCCATCATTTGCTTTGGCCATTAAAGACGGCGATAAGATCAAGGGAAGCTTCAACAGAACGGTCACGAACGTCGGAAATCCAAGCTCCACCTACAACGCCACCGTCGCAGCGCCGGAGAGTTTGAAGGTAAAGGTGGAACCGAGCGTTCTGTCGTTTGGTGCCTTGGGAGAGAAGAAATCGTTCAAGGTGAAGATCGAGGGGCCGGAGATCAGTCAGGTCCCGATAATCTCCGGCTCCATCACTTGGAGAGACGGCGTGCATGAGGTGAGGACGCCGATTGTCGTTTATACGGTTATTCCGTCGGCGCTTTCTATAGATCCTTTCGAGAGAAGAACAAGGAAGACGACACCTGCTTCGTCGTTCATTACCCCAAGAAACGACATCTTTTACAAAGAGTACTGAGACCGTGAATGTGTCGTTTTTTAAATAATAATAGAGAAAATAATGTTGTTTTGAATGTCGTGCGCCAAAAGTTTTCCGCTGCGTGAGCTGGCTTGTGATACAGTTGATTATAATTACATCCATCAAGGCTGATTTTAACGTACGTGTTACTTGGCTTAATAAATGTTACTTTTAGTTGTTGATGCTTTTATTACCTTTGGTCCGAAAGTTAGTGGCATGCACAAGTGATTTTAATCATGATTGGCTTTTGGTAATTCGTACTATTTTGTTTTTCATGTGTAAATAAAAAGTATTTACATTCTCTTAAGAAAAAGTTTTGACGTTCTTTTGAGATGGATTTCATGTAGCCTAAACACACGAGAAAAAAATGATTAATCAACTTTTTGGGTTACATGCACAAGTGATTCTTATTTGATTATGAAATTATTTCGCTTCTTCTTTTTCTTTTCTTTTTTTTTTTTTTTTTTTTTTTTTTTTTTTGTAATTGCTCAATTGTACAAAACCTGTTATCATGTCACACACTACTTGTTTACCTTGATTTCTATTTTCTTACGCTTCCATATAGCGAGGACTCATGAGAATAATGTTAAATTGTATAATGTTATGTAATTAGTTGCTTCCTATATATTGTAAGAGGACGTCGCATACCCAAATTCACTATCAATGAACGAATTGTTTCAAAAGGACTACTATAAGATGACACTCATCAGATTTTGATCGAGTTTGGGATCATAATTTGTATTTCAATAAGATGAACGATTTCGTTGAGAAACATCGTTAATGCTTCAATAAGATGATCGATTTCGTTGAGAAACCTCTGTTATTACCGGCGATTTCTCTAACCTCTTTTTTCCCTCAACGTAGACGTACCAATGTGACCAACATCGTCTCCCAATAATGCTGCAAACATGTGTTGGAAATCTTGAGGGAAAAGAGACTTGAAACACGTTGAAAGAACACTTTCTTTTAAAGCGTAATTTGCCCCCTCTCGTTAGAGATTGTTTCGGATTCTTGGCAAATCGCTTCATGATATGACAAGCCTTCAAGTTGTTAATCATAAGCAAAATGATAACAACACTAAGAACACAAGAACTCTTTGAATTTCTAAAAAAATTTTGAACAAGAAGAGAGAAGAATTGTAGAGAATTTTTCTCAGTAATTTTTTCAGCTAATTCTTATTTTTTTTATAGTTTTTTATCACACCAATATGTACAGACACAACCAAACTTAAAAATGCACATTTTCTATTTGAATTGGTGTCAAATCAAGTTTCAAAAACATGTCTGATTGTTATGGCATTGCAGCAGAATGTTCCGGACGCTGCAGCGCCAGTTTATAGCAAACCAGAAACTGTCTACGCAAGCCCGAGCGCTATAGCACTCATTTCAGCGCTGCGGAGCCTAAATTTGGCGCCAAAGCACTCTGCTTGTTGAAAATTATGTCAATTTTAGCGCCGCGGCGCTGAAGCGCCCTGCCTACTGGAAATGGATACCCCTTAAACGCAAAGAATGTAAGGCGCTTTTATATGTTATAAAACTTAACAAATTCTTATATATTATATTTAAACAATCCCAACATGTCATGACTCGTGACCAGTGTGCCCTCCCATCGTGACCAGCACTGTGACGTTTCCACATATGGCTCTCTACCTCTCTATAACACTCATTTAGTACTGTTGTTAGGGTGTTTTTGCAATTGTAATAGCTTGAATTTTGTTTATGCATTGAAATAGCTTCAATTTTGCACATAAAAACAATTCTTTCATGATTGAAATGATTTTTATTCTTTAGATGGCAAATTTCGGTTTAAAAGAGGATTCCGATGAATTGTACTGCGCTCATTGAGGAGGAGGGGATAATGGTCATATTTGGTGTCAGTTGGTTGAATCTAGCGAGATCTAACCGATATAAAGTTTTTTATGTGGTAAGATTGTTTGTTTTGTTTATTATTTGTGTACGAAAATGCCAATAGTGCACGTTAAACTGCCACTGAAAATAGGGTGACAGTTGGATGTTCTCGGTAACTCGGCAGACCTGGCGATATGTTACTGCTGGTTACCTGGTGTGATACAGTAATGAGTAGTTTTTGCATATAAGATCATCTCTAATACAAATGTTAATATCAATTGTATATTTAACATAAAAAATATGATATATTATTTTTATTTTTGCTCCAATGCATAATATCTGTGGCGGAGTCAGGATAAATTTTTGGTGAGGGCATAAGTATATTTTACAACAAATAAATAGAACAACAGTAAATATAAAAAATATTACCATAGTATTTCTCAATAATTATAAAATATATTACAATTGTCCTCATCGAGTTTTCATATTTTGAAAGCGTGGCATAATAACTTCATTATCAATATGATCAACAATTTCTTTTTCAATGTTATAATTTATAAAGTAGACAAACCATTACTACAAGCATGAATTTACAAAGCTTGTACTGTAAACGTAGTAAAGGATAAAAGACACATTATCTACAAAGTTTTTATGAGCTACAGACAAAACCTCAAATGTTCATGGATCTTTAAAAAAAATAAAAAAAAAAAGAGAGAAAACTCTTGAACTTTTCGGTAAAGGAAATGGGCACAAAGCACAAAATAAATAAAGGAAGAGAAGACAAACTTGAGTAGTAGTGAGCGTGGTGGGCCAGCAGCAGTCCTCAAGCAAACATTGCTTGTTAGGAGAAGACGAGAAGAAGAGCAGAGTCGAGAGAAAAAAGACAAATAAAGGGTTTTTAATTGGGGCAAAATAAAAAACTACAAATAAAAGTAGTATTTTTTAAAAATTATATTAAAAAAAATGTATACATAACTTCCGTGGGGGCACGCGCCCCCACTTGCCTCCGCCGTTGCATAATACTATTTGAAATGCTAAATTTGTTTTTTTTTCTATAATCATTAAGTTTTGAAAGTTGTAAAAGTGAATTTTTATTTTTAGAATAATTAGAAAATGCAGAAGTTACAATGATTATACGAAAAAGTAAACATTTCAACCAATAACAATCAAATGTCAAATTTCTCATGTGTTGTAATATTTGGTGAGAAATTTATCACAAAGTATAACATATGAGAAATTTAACACGACAAATAACATTGCATTGGAGAGTATTTTTTACATTCAAATGTTAAATTTATAATTTACACATAAATTATAGTATTGCATTGAAGATGCTCTAAATTTGTTGTTGTATTTTTTTTTAACGGGGAAAATCAATTCGAAGGATTCTGTAGCATGTCTCAAAATTTTTCTATCTTTTTTTTTTTCTTTTCCTTTTTTGGGTAAAGAAATCTCAAGAGTCAGGATTGTAATTGTATGCTTGGCAGCACGGGCACCAATTCCCATACAATCCAGCAACCCCCGGTCTCTTGGCCCTTGTCTATTACCTATATAAAATTCTCAACCATTTACGTGATATGTCAAACTTTAATTTTATCACAGACATTTATTAAACACAGGATTTGCTTCATTATAATGCTAAAACTTCACGCGAATGTTGGAGTTTGGACGCATTACATACTAACTGAATCAAAGCACCTTTTCACGGTGCAAAGACTACATAGACATATGGTAAAATTAAGAAGAATAGTAATAAATAGTGACTTTTGGAAGTGACGACGAGCGTATGGGGTACAAATAAAAAACAAGAAAATTTGTGTTATTATTACTATATATATGATTAAACTAAGTGGGAATGATTGATGAGCCACAAAATTAAACAATCTTTCGTTTTAGTACTGTACAATCAGGAGATCTATAAAATTATAGAAAGGGAGATATGTCTTTTGGTAACTAGAAACTTTGGGTTGTTTCGTTGGTGGATTCGTACCTTGATTCGAATCATGATTCGTCGTTCGCTACAGTATTTTCTTTCACAAAAAACACACGTAAATCGAAAATGATTCTAAATCATGATTCTGAATCCATAAACTAAACGTCTACTTTTTTCCAAGTTACAAGTGTCTCCTCCTAACTCTTTATATATATATATATATATATATCTTAACGACCATTTGAGTAACAAATTTCAACTTTACAAATACAGCTAGCTTTTGGTTTTCTCTGGTACGTAGCAAGGATTTCCTTATAACAACTTGTTCCTTTCTTTTATTACACAAAGGTGTCGAATAGTTTGAATCGTATTCTTTAAAAATATTGGAAGGATAATACTTGTTGACGGTGATTTCTCGTCAACAAAAATAGGCCGGGTTATTTTTGGATTTTCTGTTGGATTACCGGCCTTAGTGTTGAATGCATGTAAGAATTTGTGGGAGGGATGTATTGTGCGTAGATAAAAAGTGTGCACAAATAAGGAACACAAGAGATTTTATAGTGGTTCACTCTATAAAATTAGAGCTACATCCACTGTGGTTATTTATTTCCTTTGAGAGGGTTACAATTTACATCAATTGTTCTTTCTCGTTCTTTTTTCTCTCAGGTTCCAACCCCTTTCCTGTATGGGGTCTTGCCCTTTTTATATTGAGAGCTTCCTTCGCTGGGTTGATTTTCTTCGTAGGTAGAAGCACTCAAGTGCTCTCCCTTTTTAGGCCCAGACGTAGCCCACTAATCGCTTGGAATATTGTTCACTCAGCTAATTTAGTCTTCTATTACGGCTTTGTGCGTTCCTGTAACCCTTTTCTGTCCCCTGTAGGGCGGTTTAAGGGTTCGCAATAAATGCCTGCCTTGCAGTCATCCCCCACTTTTGTACGCAATTTGCCACGTCAGACTTTTCTCCGAAGAGCATTCCTCTCGTCGCCAGTGTTGCTTAACCCAACTGTCCTTCTTGGCTGTTGGTTCCACAGTCGAGGGATTTCTATGTCCTAAGGTCGACGGTACGATCTGTCGACGCCAGAAGGAATCGATACCCTAAGTTGGACTTTTCACTTGGGTTCTTTATAACGAAAATCGGAGGGGGCCCCAGACGTCAAGAGTTGTTGCTTTGTGGGGAGTAGTTAAGGCTACGTGTCACATTATCATTCCTCCACGTGTCCTTCACATTTTTCCACACAACAATACTTATGAAAGGAAAATTAGTACATTGGAAAGACAAAATCAATTTCTTCATGTGACCCTCTAATTCTCATGAAGGTCATGCATGCTTTAAGATTGAAGAAAAGAGAATTAATCCTTAATTTGCAAGAAAATACAATACTTTTTAACCTACCTTAATTATTGGCCTATATAATGAACTGGAGGTAGAACACGAATTAATTTCTACGTTGAAATGCACAAACATGTAATCTTCTCGACTTTGAACTGTTTAATTAATCCATTTTTTGGTATTAATTGGCAATCTTTCTTGGAATAAACGATGGCTTATAATAACTGACACGTGTGCATATTAGTTGCAAAGTTGGCTATAAATATCATGGACTCCATTTCATAAAACGAAACCAAGTTGAAAATCAGAAATTGCCACTGACAAAATTACCCAGGTAAACAATAGCCAAGCCTTTAACGTTTCTCTACCTTTTGTTCTTTGCAGTTTTTCTAATGAACTGCAATTCACAAGAAAATAAGGTAATCCTGTGTATACATGTGAATTAATTAGCATTAGTATATATATATGTATGTATGTATGTACACACGTATGTATGTATATGTTTTGCTAGAGCTACTGTCGATTAATTAGTGCCTAATACTACTCCTGCATTAATTTGAACCTTTCTTAATTGCAGGTTTACATCGTATACATGGGAGAGAAACAAAGTGCCGAAATTTCTGTTGCATCAGTGCGAGACTCGTTGCATTATCCCATGCGGGAAAGCATTCTTGGAAGGTACGTAATAATTAATTGTCTCTTTTTTTTTTTCCCTTGTCCAAAGAAGGTTATGAATTGTTTATCAACATTGGATATGCGCTAAATGTACGATATACATATATATTTAGTTGATCATTAGAGCTAGCTTTCATCATGAGTTGCAGACAACTCAGATTTTTAAATTTCAATAAAATGTAGCAATGTAGCTGCAAAGGAATCACTGGTTTACAGTTACGGAAAGAGCTTTAGTGGATTCGCAGCTAAATTATCAGATGAAGAAGTTGAAAGACTGTCAGGCATGATATTCAAACATCCTTGCATATAAAGAATATATCTATATAAATATAATATATAATATATAGTATATAATGTATAATATATACTATATAACACATGATGTGCATATGTTTTCTAATTATGCAAACTTGCATTTGCAGATATGGAAGGCGTGGTTTCGGTTCTGTACAACACAAAGATGCACCTTCACACAACAAGATCATGGGACTTCATTGGCTTCGGTCATCACTCACGTAAAAAACACTTACACAATTATGCTGGAGAGGAAGGAGATGTTATTATTGGAATGATAGATTCAGGTCACTATAACTATATATCTAATATATGCAAAATCTGTGAAATGTTGGGCTAATATCATTTTTTGACGCAATTCTTGTTTAATAAATGCAAGTTGTTTATTTAATTTTCCAGGTATCTGGCCAGAATCACGAGCTTCAACGATGAAGGTTTTGGACCTCCGCCAGCAAAATGGAAAGGAACATGCAAAACTACCATCAACTTTACTTGAAACAAGTCAGAATTAACTAATAATTTCTCCTTTATTAATTTGCCATTTATATAAAACAAAAGGGTTAAATCTCATTTTCAGTCCCCAAACTGTAGGTTAATTTTTTTATTTTCAACCCTAACTTTGAAAACGTTCCAAAACAAATCTCTGATTTATCAAGTTATTCTAGATTAGTCCAAAGAAAAAAAAAAAAAAAAAAAAGACACGTGAGGACCACGTGTGGTTTAATCTATTGAGATTTTGAGGGATAATCGGAAAGGCATAAGTGTTACTGAAGTAGTGACGTCGAAGGACTAATGTGGGATAATTTGTTTTATAGAGGACTCGATATGAGACTTAAGATCAGATAGGGAACCAAGATGAAATTTGGCTTATAATTTGGATAATATATAAAAAGTGAGATTAACTCTGTATAAAATTCAAAGTAAATATTAAGTTACTGGATGTTTTTATGTTTAACAATATATTCTAACCAACAGTACTCGACCTTTCTTTTAATGATCATATATAGCAAAATAACTGGAGCCAAATACTACACCAGCACGGAGGACTACGACATCGACAAAGATTTGGTGACTCCAAGGGATTCAGAGGGACATGGAAGTCACACGGCCTCAATTGCGGCGGGCAGAGAGGTTAGGGATGTCAGTATCCATATCGGCTGGAGCTCCTGTCTCCTCGTACTCACTGGACGTGATAGCCATTGGATCGTTTCACGCAATCAAGAAAGGAATCTTGACCGTCACTGCCGCCGGAAACTTTGGACCAGGTCGAGCAATCATGGCTGGCACTGCTCCGTGGCTGCTAACTGTGGCAGCCAGCACAATTGACAGGAAGTTCGTATCTACTTTGGTTCTTAAAAACGGACAACGTTTCGAGGTAAGTAATCCATAACTATAATATTGTACTTTTTTTTTTTTCCTTAGCCAATTGTCAAGTTCTTAAATTATAGCAAAAGTCTCTATTTAAAAGGTATTTTAATACTTTTGTAAGTTAATGAATTTTCACAAATTGGTTGTCTCCTAAATTTTTAATTTTGATAAATTATTGTTTAGTTTAATAAAATGGTTGCAAAGTGTCTCAAAATTATTGTGAAAATTTGAGTCATGTGAACACCCGTGCATGTTAACTGACATGTTCTTGTCATATGAAATTAGCATATGTCCATCAATCAAGCTCATTTGGCATGCACGACAATGTTTGTATCAAAATTATAATAATTTACATCAATTTTAGGTACTATAAAGTTAATAGTTTAGAGATTAACTTGTCAATTTGCGAAAAGTTTAGAGAACAAAGGGCCAAAGTATTTAACTCAAAATACTATTGGAGTGGACAAGAAACTTGTTAAACAAACTATGTGGGACTAAAATATTACTTTGGCGATAGTGTAAGGATTAGTCACTATTAGCTCTCTTTCCTAAATCTGTTGAGTTCTTTATTTCATATTGGTGTCTTTCGAACTGGAACTAATTAATTAACATAACAAAAATTTGAACTTTTGATACGATAAAAAAGGGAGGTTTGATCAATGCCTTTGATCTAAATGGGACACTATTTTCGCTGATTTGGGGAGGAGATGCTGCAAACTTTTCCGCCAATGCCGTCCCAGAAATATCCGAATCATGTTTGTACCGTTCGGATTTGGACGCAATGTTTGTTAAAGGAAAGATGGTCGTTTGTGAAATACTCACGACCGGTACCGGTGGCGTTCTTGCCGCAAATGGGGCGGCTACAGTAATGCCTACTTGTACATTCGACGAAGCTTACTCTTTCTCACTTCCAGTAGCGATCCTCAGCACTCATGACCTAGACATAGTTTTGAACTACACCCTATCTACCAGTAAATACTTATATCTAAAATATATATATATATATATAATAAATAGAGAGTTAGCGTCTGTTTAGTTCGCTGATTCAAGTTTTTAATTTGAGTTGATATGTGACTTTATGTGATAATTATTTTACTATAGCAAAAAAGTTAAATGTGACCGTTTCTGATAACTTTTTACTGTAACAAAACTCGAATTGGTGAAATGAATGAGGCTTAGTATTTGGTAGACAAATTGAAGTAATTGTTGATAACTTACTCCCTAATTAATGATTCTTCAGGGAACCGACGGCAACTATTCTAGTTGCTGAAAGTCGGAAGGATGTGAGCGCACCTTATGTTGCCTATTTCTCAGCCAGGGGTCCTAGTGTAAATTTCCCTGACATTCTCAAGGTATATAGATCATATTTTTTGTCCTATTAATTACATTGAATTCATGAAATTAATGTTACTAACTGATCTTATGATAAGTTACATTAATAATATTGTGTAATTTGTTTGGGGCACAAAAATGTTGTTGGGTAGCCTGATATCATAGCACCCGGTGTAGGAATACTTGGGGCGTGGTCAGGCGTGGCTCCGCCTTCAATGGACTATGAAGACAAAAGGAGAGTTCCTTACTACATAAAGTCAGGAACATCAATGGCTGCCGCGCACGTGACCGGAGCCGCAGCTCACGTCAAGGCTGCTCATCCACATTGGCTATCAAATCTGCACTCATGACCACTGGTACATTTAATTAATTAAGAAAGATTAAAAAAATTTCTCAATTATCTCAATCCTTTGTGATTCGTACCAAAATAAAAGATTTAGGCCCTAAGAAAAGCCTTTATTCTGTCTTCAGGGTAAAGGATAAACAATTTCAAGTCCATGTTGTTTATAATATTAGGCATCGCTTATTTCACCGATTCGAGTTTAAAATTCGAGTTTTACTACAGTAAAAAGTTCTTAGAAACAGTCATATCTAACTTTTTTGCAGTAAAAAACTCTCACATAAAGTCACATTTTAACTCGAATTAAAAACTCGAATAAGCGAACTAAACAGACCCTTAAAGTCAATTCGCGTTTTTGCCACTTTTTTACGTTTCTTATTTAGGTTTAATGCCGTTGTTTTTTTAAAGATTTTTGAGGTCTTATGTTGATGTCGTTGTTCTTTGATGTTTGCTAATTGTCTCTCAGTCTTTGTGTTCACGTCGTTCTCAGTGGTGGTTCGTTTTACATATGATGTCGTTTTTAATGCTCTTGTTGTTTTGCTGGTCGTTGTCGTTTCCATGTTCATATTGGTGTTAAATGTTGTCGTTTTACAATCAAGTACTTATTTATTTATTTATTTATTGATGTTATATCTGTTGATAAGCTGTCGTCGTTTCATGTAATGTCATTTTCTGAAAAATAATTTTGTTACTATGAGCAATGTCGTCTTCTTCAGGATGTTATATCTGTTAATTAAATTTTGTTATAATTAAAAATTCTTATCTTTTTTTTTTTTTTACAGTATTTTTCTCTTCTATAAATAATTCAAATTACAAACAAGCCCTTAAAAAAATATGTATTCCGCTATCATTATTGTAATAAACTTTAACTAGTTTCCCGTTTCTTTCAATAATGCAGCAACCGTCATGGACCCAAAATATGAAGATGTCCACATGGAATTTTCCGCCGGCGCCGGCCTCCTCAACCCAACTAAGGCCGTATTTCCCGGCCTAGTTTACGACGCATCGGAGAAAGACTGCGTGGAATTTCTGTGCAAGCAAGGCTACAACACCACCGCGCTTGGACTAATCAGCGGCGACAAAAGTGTTTGTAGGACCGCCAAACGTGGCAGGGGATGGGATCTCAACTACCCTTCACTCACGCTGGCCGTGGAAGACGGCCAAAAGATGATCAATGCCAGTTTCTTTAGGACAGTCACAAATGTTGGACTGCCGAAATCAACTTACCACGTTCGCATCAATAATACTCTCGCGCGTTCGTTCCTCAGCATTAAGGTGGAGCCGTCGGTTCTCTCTTTCGATGCCGTCGGAGAGAAGAAGTCGTTTGTTGTGAAGGTCAACGGATCAAACATAACTAACTTGGCAGTAATCTCAGCGTCTATTATTTGGGAAGATGGAGTTCATGTGGTGAGATCACCACTCGTGATTTACAATGTGCTCCCACAAACATTAACGAACAACACTGAAAACAAGAAATCTTCAGTACGTGACTAGGCTACCCAAAGCAGCCTTGGCAGGTGATAATTTTATGCGTCGTGACTAGATTGAGCAAAATTAATAGGTGCGTTTGGATGTCGTTGTAAAATAATTTTATTTTTTTGTATGAAAATAAAAATAAAAATGTTTTTAATTTCAGACATAAATTATTTTTAAAAATGTGTTTAGTAATTTTATTAAAAGATTGTTTTCAGTATAAAAAATTCATCAATGTCTCTCTCTACTCAAGAGAGGAAAAAACGGAAACAAAAAATGAAAAACGACTAAAAGTCATTTTTCATTTCTCTCTCATTTTACATTAAACTAAAAAATCATTTTCATTTCCGTTTTTTGTCTTTAATTGTGTCATACACCGTTTTTTTCCGTTTTTATTTTTTTTTTTTTTGAAAAACATGAAAAACAAAAATAAAACAACTCCAAACACAGCCAATGAGATTTTAGGGTTGTTATTAGACAAGGTGGTAGTAGTGTTTAAAGAGTGGCGTTAGTAGTTAATCCCTCGTGCCATGTATCCCCCCCTCTGTTTTAAGCCTTCTTTTATACTCTTTGGCTTCTGATCCTTTTGGTTCACCTACGGCCAAAAGATGAGCTCAAGTGCATAAAATTAAGGAATAATTAATATTTTTATAGTGAACTTTTTTCCTTTTTATTGTATCAATGTGAACTATATCATATAGCCCCACACACTTCAAATATCAAGTCTAAAAATCGGATCCATACATCTCCATTTTTCATTCAACAGAGCATCAATTGATACTCAATTCTCAATTATATATATATATATATAAATAAAGCATTTATCAATTTTAGTACTAGAATACTAGAATAGAATTCCGCATCCAGGTTAAAGAAGTTTTCAAGAGATGATTAATTCAAATATTAAAATTATAGGACAAGAACGTGTTAGTAATTACGCAGCAAATGAGACACCATGAAAATGTAATATTGTTTAGGTCTTTATGGGAGAAATTTGCTACAATGACTATCCAATAAAGTAAATTTGGTAATATAATCTTCTTAATTTTTTATGAAGAATGATCACCCGGTCGTTCTTTGTAAAAAGTGATCATTCATGATCGTTCCGTAGTTATTTTACAAATAAAAATTTTTAAAAAAATTATTTTACTAATAAAACTTTCATATTGAGTCATTTTTACAAAGCCCTCATCTTTATAGTGGTCAAATTGATAAGAATTAGCATAAATGATCAAAATTCAAATAGCTATAAAAGTAATGTGGTCTAAAATACAAGGTATAATTTTTAGATAACCTAAAAATGCATGGTATAAACATGAAAATATCACTTTTAGAAATCTTTTGCCGCTCATGTGTACAAGTTATTAACAAAATTAATCTGACATTTTGATCACCTCATCAATCTTGCATTTAGTGTTTTCAGTCGTAAGAATCTCTCTAAGAATCTAATGAAAGACCTCATTAGTTTTGAAATTTCAGTATTTAAACAAGGGGATTACAAAAATATATAAATAAATTTCCTTATTGCCAAAACCTTCACAACCCAAATCCCAAAATATTCCCAAATCTCCTACACACAAAAGTAGCAAAGACCCCAAGAAAAATTCTTTGTTAACAATCTTATTGCTAAATAAAGATGGATTCTTATTTATAAAAGACAAAAATTCAGAGAACTCATTATTACAAGTTATAAGGGAAAAATTGTTCCGGCAGATCACCCCGAAAGTTTTCAGGCGATGAGAATAGAAAACGAGATAATCGACTCCCTTTAAAAAGCATTGAGTAAAAAACGTCAGTGGAATACTATTCGATATGTTTTATATGAGGGCTTTCCTTAATCTCTTGAGGAGGAGACATAAATAGATGAGTGCGCGTGAAATTAATATAATGGATGAAATAGAGTAAATTAGGAAAAAATGGATTGAAACTTGGATATAGGGGAGACTTGTCTTTGAAGGCTTAATATGAGAGCTAATTATGGTTGAACACCCAATTCTAAGCTGTCCGTGGTTCTGTAGAAAAATTACTCCAAATAATTTTCGAATTCCTAAAAGAAAGACACAACTTATAATTAGGAAATAAATGTTTCTAATTTCATGATGATTAGAATGAATCTTATTGAGCTTTAATTTATAAGGCTGCAAAAACAAAAAGGCTTAGTCCACAACCAATGCGGGACTCAACTAAATAGCTAATAACCCAACAAATCCCAATAACTCATTAAGACATATTAGAAGAGAATTTTTTTCTTTTTTCAAAGAAGCACCTTGAGAGCGCACGGGTGATAAAAGGGCAAATGACGTAATCGACACTCTTCAAAAGAGGATTGAGTTGATGGAAAAAATTTTGCACAACTATATGCATCGCCTTAAATAATAAAATGTGTGAATAAAACGGTTAATCCCATAATGATTGTGCTAATTTAAATTTTGTACTAATTTAAATTTTGTACTAAAATGATTAACTCTATGAATTATTTGAACAACCAATAAAAATAAGAATAATTAAAGAAAAATAAATTTAAGTAAACAAACAATAAAAATTATGTTTTAGGGAATTCAATTCACCAAACTAATTCTAAGTGAAATTCCTAAATTAACTAATTAAATCTATTACTATCGTTGATATTTGAGTCTCTCTAATCTATTTGTTAATCTCTTCCGAGCACTAACAAAGTATCCCAACAAGTGGGTTTCCTACATCCTCATGAAAACCTTTTCACCTTCAAAATTCATTACGAATAAGGAAACTCAAAATAGACTACTCAATAATGTAGGTATATCCTATCCTACAAGTACTTATGGCATTTCAATTATTGGCTAAATCAATAGTCACTTCCCAATCTCAAATTGATTCCCAGATCATGCAAATATTAGCCAATTATTCACAAACATTAAGCAAAGAATAAATGCTCAACAAAATGAAAATAAATCATAAATAATTCAAAATAGGAAAATTTCATAATTACAACTTGACTAATCAAATCCCGAGAATAAAAAAAATTACTCAAATAACAAAAGTAAATACATACAAAGTTCAAACGTCCTAAAAATGCAAAAATGAAGAGATAAGAAAATGGTAAAAAAAAAAAAAAACCCAATTGAAGCTCATTCTCCCATCTTCTTCCTCTTTCTTTTAGTGATCCTTTAAGATGTCCTCCTCTTAAGAATATGTAGAAAATAAAATAAAATCTAAACTAAAACTAAATAAAATATTTTTTTATATTTTTCTCTCCCAAAAATGGCTTTAAAAGCTTCATTCTAGCTCTCCTAAATCTGTTTTTTTTTTTTTTTTTTTTTTGGTACTGTGCTGAGCTAATGCCAATGGGAGGTCTCCTGTATGAATGGCGGCTGACTTTTTAAATTCCCCATCAAATCCACGCTCAGCAGAAGAAATGAGCCAGCTTTTAGGGCTGCCATGAAGGACAGTTGTCGCGCTATGACTGGGTAGAGGACTGTTGGAGTGACGTGGCGAATTAGGAGAGGAGCACCCACGTAGGCCCACGGAATTGAAGTGAGTGCGAAGCACTGGAATGGGCTCGCCGGGAGTGTGGCCAACCAGCGCGACACCTAGCACGTGGAGACTGGGCGAGTTGTTGTTGCGGACTGCTGAAGACGCGTCAGGCGTGAACGTCATGTGTGAATCTGGTGGAGCCGAGCCGATCCAACAACCAAGATGGAGAGTTTTAAACATTTTTCCACTCGCACATTTGGACTTCGTGGGGGTTGATTCCAAATTCAAATTTTGCAACATTTTCTCTACATTTTCGCCCTTACTTTGCTCGAGTTAACATTTTAGTCCCCTTGTCACCTAATTTGAATACACAAAGGAGAAAATATAGGGTGTGTTTAGAATTAATTTTTGTTTATTTTTTAAAACGTTTTTTCACGCTTTTTGAGACACAAAAATGAAAACGGTCTTCAAACCGTGTTTGTTTAGCAAATGTTTTGAAAATAAAAATGCAAACAAAAAACAGTGAGAATGATTTTTGTGAAAGAATTAAAAAACGGTTAAAAGTTATTTTCCCTTTTCTGTTTTCCTTTCTTAGTACATATCAACAATGTTATAATATATTAATTAATAATTATAACCAAACACGATTTCACTTTTTTATTATACTCAAAACAATCTTTTAAAAAACCAATAAAACGCAATTTTTGAATTTGCACCAGAATGATTATCAAAACAATTTCATTTTTACTTTTGTATTGAAAACAAAATCAATTTGAAAACGTTACCAAACGGGTTTATAATTTTTAAAGAGGAAACTAAATATCAAACGCAATTTCAAACGTATTATCAAACATAATTTTAGAATCAGTCACAGAATGAATAACTCTCAAAACAATCTCATTTTTACTTTTGTATTGAAAGCAAAATCATTTTAAAAGCGTTATCAAACGGGCCCATAATTTTTAAAAAGGAAACTAAGTAACAACATAATAAAATAAATGGCAAAGTAAATAACATAAAGCAAAATTGCACTCAAACAAAAAAAATAAAATAAAATAAAACAAAAATACACAATTAAATTAAAAAATAACTAAAATCTCAAGGACATAACTAATTTAAATGCACAAAAATTGGGAAAACAACTCTATTTCCTATAATTATCATGAGTCAAAAGAGGTAGTGGAATGATGTGCAATATGGTTCGTTGGACGGCTTTTCTATGCCTCTCAAGGAAGAGATGGAAAAAGATGACCGTGAAAGGATAGAGTGGATGAAAAACATGAAATTGTGAAAACGGGATTGGGACTTGGATACACATCTCATTTCTTGAAGGCTTAACATGGGAGGCAATTAGGGTTTGAAGACACAAGGGTGAACGTCTTCTCTGTACTGAGTGGCAAGATCGTCGTTTTTACGGGACATCTTGAAGTGTTCAAGAGCGATATGTTGAGCTAGCTATGGTTCTTGGCCATGAGGTAACAATTAGCCACGAGGTAACCATTGAGAAATGTTTATGTCATGTGGTTTCGCTATTTGTGTTTTATTTAGCCATTACAACAACAACACTTTGAAATTATTTTAACATTAAAAGTTTAGCTTTACAACTTCTGAAGTTTAATATTATGATAAAAAAAATAGATTTAATATTTCAAATAGCATTATGCATTAGAACACAAATAAAAATAAAATATAAAATGTCACTCACAATTTTTGCCACCAAATATGACAGTGACATTAATATTTACATTGGAAAAGGTCTTATACTTGATAACAAATTTAGCACTAAGTATAGCATATGCCAAGATCTATAAGACTTCTTAATCCAAACGGATTGAAGAGTACTTAAGCATTGAAGAACTTTATAGCTTTTTTTTTTTTTTTTTTTTTTTTTCAAATTTTCAGGAGTGTTCACATGGTGAATAAGATCAATGAAATCTTGACAAAATTTGTATACTTTCCCTTATGGACACAACAAAGAACGAATTTGACAGGAATTTACTTCCACGTTCGGGTCAATAAGCCTAATATTGTTGATGTTAAGGTGGAGGTATCAGTTCTCACTTCTCTCTTTCAATGTCATTGGAGAGAAAAAGTCGCTCAGTGTCTAGTACTTCGGAGGATGGAGTTAATGCGTTTGAGGTTCCATATGAAGTGTGAAAATATATTCATGCACGTACAATTTTAATCAACATAGTACCAATTATATAAAAAGCATCTATTAATTTTAATACTAGAGTAGTAATTCGCATCCAAAATTTAAAGTACTTTTCAAGAGATGATTCAATTCAAATTTCAAACTAATAGAACAAGAACGTATTAGTAATTGGGCAGCAAATGAGACACCAATATTAGACCCCAAAAAAAAAATGACATCCCTTCAACAAAATTACAAGTTTTGAGTTATCGAATTATCTTATTGGTCTAAGCTTTTCCGGGAACTAAAAAGGCTAGCTGGTGTAATACAGCCTAAGACTAGCTGTGAAAAAGCCTTAAACATGTTGTAATATAATGCAAGAATAATAAAGAGTTGTTACAACATGCAAAGATTCTTCTTTAGAAAGTTTCTGAGCAAAAGTATCACAATATGTAACAAGAATTGAGGGTGATGAATGGTGATCTGTGAGGCTTATATACCACTCGGTCAACAAAAACATATCAAATCAAGTATCTTATCAACGATGACAAAGTTGGGGGGAAAAAAGATAAAAGACAGATTATTAAAGTGAAATTCAATTCCAAACTCTGATTATAATAATCAAGCAAATGCTACATCTGATCGGAAAACATACTTGACGCCCTTACTAACATTCCGCGCTTCATGCAACATACATTTGTCCCCATGAATGTGCAGAAGAGCCATTCCTTCTGTCGGCACCACCTACAGATTTCATGTCACATGAATGGTATAATCAGAATCCGCAAATAGGACCATAAAACTAGAGCTAATCTAAAAGGGCAGAAGGAGCTTCCAAAAGTGATGTACAATGTAGAACACACAAAAGAAATGGACTAACAAAAAGAAAAACAAATGTAAGCAAATTCACCTCAGCTACAACACTATTCCTCGAGCCATAGAAGACCGTCTCTCCTCCTACTAGAGGCTCTGAAGAAGAGTCCTTGACGTTTTTTCTGTCGTTTTTACCTTTGGCCACACCCCCACTTAAATATATTAACAATGTGTAATGAGTGCGCTTACCGTCCTCGAGATGAACGCTTTCATCGATGTGCCTACCAAAGCGCTGACCAACCTTGTACCTGAAAATTCCTCACGTACAAAATGAATACAAATGTTATAGGTGTATGCAAGCTTAGTATGTGGATCGACCTTTCGAGCTGCTCTATTCATACATACATTACGAAAGCGCTAGCTTTGATATTAGATTAGAGAAAAATATGGTGAGTTCGAAGACTAGAAAAATGTAATTCTCTTGTCACATTTTTTTCTTAATTAATGTAACTGTCAAATTAATAATAAACCGCTAAAAATTTTGCGTATTTGTCTATCTTGTATATTATTGCTCTCGTTAATAAAGGATTAGTGCGCTTAATCCGTAGCAACAATAACATAATGGTAAAAAGGAGCAAAATTTCACAAAGGGTCAATCATAAAGTCCATAGTGTAAATCTTCCTAATCCAATGTAATACCTGTAGAATCGGATATTGGGATTCAAGCCAAAAGCAGATTTCCCACGAATTTTAATATCAGAAAACAATTGGCTAAGACCAGAAGCCCATATTGCATCCGCAAGAACAGGGTCGTTCACTGAGATTCGATCATTATCTTCTGAATCACTACCTTGCTAAAGTTTTTTTGAATATCTGACAAAAAAACCACTAGAAGGCTTACTCAGAAGACACATATTCTGATCCATAATGCACTAATATATGCCAACTTTTTGTAACCAAGTTTTTTTTTGCCATTAACAATGAATATATATGGATTCTCTTGTCTATCTAATGTAATACCTGTAGAATCGGATATTGGGATCCAGGCCAAAAGCTGATTTCCCACGAATTTTAATATCAGAAAACAATAGGCTAAGACAAGAAGCCCATGTTGCATCCGCAAGAACAGGGTCGTTCACTGAGATTCGATCATTATCTCTGTAAGCCTCGCCTTTTGCTGGCCCCAAACTCCCTTGGTGAGCAAAACCAAGAGATTCTGCAGCGTTCACGAATGCTTTTGATTCAGCTGATGACAGAAAATTTTCAACCTGAACATCTCTAACTAACAATTATTATAACATGGAAAAATTCAGCAACATATTACTGAATTCTGAGAAACTTAAATTCAACCAAATTATGTTCCTAAAAATGATCAAAATAATAAATTTGAAGAACTGATTTTTCGGTGTCTATATACTAAAGCCCATACCAAAAAAAAAAAGAAAAGAAAGAAAAAGAAAAAAACACGATTTTGTATATAATATGCATAAGCCTCGCCTTTTGAGCAAAACCAAGAGATTCTACAGCGTTCACGAATGCTTTTGATTCAGCTGATGACAGAAAATTTTCAACCTGAACCTCTAACTAACAATTATTATAACATGGAAAAATTCAGCAACACATTACGGTATTCTGAGAAACTAAATTCAACCAAATTATGTTCCTAAAAATTATCAAAATAATAAATTTGAAGAACTGATTTTTCGGTGTATATATACTAAAGCCCATACCAAAAAAAAAGAAATATGGAAATTTTTCGTCTGCTCTTTCAGTTCAATGGACTCTTGTCCAACATTTGGGCCTAGTTAGCCCACACTTGAGCCCAGCCCCCGTGTAAAACTAGATCTGATTGAGGCGGTGTCTTTGAGGCGGTGTCTTTAAGGCGAGTGATGTGGAGATTTTGTTTTGGTTTGATCGCAGGGCAATTTGATGTCGTATTGGGGAAAACAGCTTCTCCATCTCTCTTGCTCATTCGCTTCCTCTTCGCTCCGGTCTCTGCCATTACCAACTTGCTCTTTCCTTCGTCTGCTCTTTCAGTTCAATGGACCGTTGTCCGACATTTAGGCCTAGTTAGCCCACACTTGAGCCCAGCCCCCGTGTAAAACTAGATTTGAACAATAAGAGAAAATTTAGGTATTATGCCACAAACTCCACATAGTTAAGATTTGTACCATAATTTATTTACGTTAGATCTTCACCACTTTGTTTTTTTTTTCTTTTTTCTTTTTTTCTTTTTTACCTCATCTATCCTTTCTATATACTATGCCACATACTCCACACAGTTAAGATTTGTACCATAATTTATTTAATGTTAGAATCTCTACCACTTTGATTTATTTTTATTTTTTTTGTTTTTACCTCATCTATCCTTTTAACTGAAAACGTTTCTAAAAAAACTAGTTATTCACAAATATCTCAATGTTTTTTTTTTTTTCCTTTGCATATCATATTTCTGAAATTCGCCACAAAAGTGATATACACAAACCATACATTTGAGAGGGTCGTTATATGGTTTTCGGGTCTAGCTCATAGTCAGTTTGTAAATGTACGTTTTTACTTTTCATTTTAAATTTTCAATATAATTCAACAGTATATTATTTTTCTAATATATATTACAACACCAACATTAAAACCTCTAAGATTCACACCTATATCAATATAAATATTGTGATGGGTGGTTGAATGTGTTTGTTGGGACATAACATCGTATGGTGTTTAAATACCAACGACTTACCAAGGAGGTAGATCTTATACTTAAAAAAGAAAAAAAAAAAAAAAAAAAAAGTTTTTAAAAATGGGAGGTCTTGAAAATGTTTTTTTTTTTTTTTTTTTGCTTAATTGGGGGAGGAAAAAAAAAAAAAGCTTTTAAAGATGTGAAGTCTTGCAAATGATTATCTTTTTCTTGGGACTGAGTCAGATGCAGATGCGGTTGGCCTTTTGTTGATAGTAGCTGCGAGAGACAAACCACGTGTGGTGTTCAAAGGCTTAGCCCATATTTATTTTAACAACTCAAATTGTTATTTAGGATTTAAATCTTAATTCATGATTCAAATTGATGTTTAGGAGAAGAAAATTTAAGAACAATTCAAACTATTAACAATGGTTTAAGGACAACTCAAATTATTGAGTTCATAATTCATCTCCCACCTTTAAATTCTAACAATCCAAATTGGTCAACAGTTCAATAGTTTTAAATTCTATTTTTTCTCTCTCTTCAATTTTAATCTTAAAAATGTTATAACTTCTTCATTTTAATTTCGATTCATATGATTTTTTTAATGTGTTCATAATGGAGAGAGGAACAAATCACCACCTATATTGCATACTTTTTAATGTTATTTATAATGAGATTTTATAAGATTTGTTATAAAACTCTAACGATAATTTTCAACACTTTATCTAAACACAAGTCAGATTTTATTTTCAATTCAAATTATAATTTATTTACATATCCAAACAACAGTTCAGATCACAGTTTGAATCACCACAATTCAAATTCTACAATTCTAACTAAAAGTGTTCAAATATCTACAGTTTAAGTTGTTGAACCAGACAAGCCCTAAGCCTTTGGAGGTAACTATGATTGAAGATTCGAGAGTAAATGCTTTTGTAATAAGTAGAAAGACAATGAGTGCGTTTGGAACTCGTTTTAAAATGATTTTATTTTTTTTATGAAAATAGAAATGAAAACGTTTTCAATCTCAGACATAAATCATTTTTGACAATGCGTTTGATAGTTTTATCAAGATATTACTTTTAGTATAAAATAATCCATTAATGTGTCCCTCTCTACTTGAGATAGGAGAAAACAAAAATAAAAAATGAAAAATGACTAAAAGTTATTTTTCATTTCTCTCTCATTTTACACTAAACTAAACAATCATTTTCATTTCTTTTTTTGTCTTTAATTGGGCCAAACGCCGTTTCTCTCCCGTTTTCATTTTTTCTTTCTCAAAAAATGTAAAAAATAAAAACAAAAACAACTCCAAATACAACCAATAATTTTCACCGGATGTTTGAAGTGTTCAAAAGTGACGCTGAGCTAGCTACAATTCTTTACTGTGGGATAACCATTTTATATTTCTTTGATGTCACTCATATGTTTATTTTTTAATAAATTTGACACTAAATATAGTATATATTAAATTTTAGAATTTAGGTCATATTAATTGATATATATATATTTTTTTTCATTTAGTCATTACGATATGGAGCTCTTATTTATGAGCTTATAGAAAACAAAATGTTTAGTCCATAACTAATGTGAGGTTAAGGTAAAGAGTCAATAACCCAAAAAATCCTATAACTCATAACAATATATATATAATATGTATATGTATATGTATTATAAAGAAAACGTTCTTATGACGAATCACCCAAAGGGCATCTAGGTGATGAAACTAGCAAACGAAATCATCAAAGCCATTTAAAGAGGACCGAGTCAAAAGAAATAACGAAACCTTGTGAGACATGGTTTGTTGGCAGGTCTTCGTGAACCTTTGAAAAAAGATGGAAAGAGATGACGATCATGAAAATGATATAATAAATGATTGCTTAAAGTTAGAATGTATGAAGAATTTTGCTTATAGTTAAAAAAAAATATGGAAAGAATTTTGGTGTGGACATGACAATAATTTTACCTTGTTGTGTGAAAAGAATTGTCTATTTATTTTATTGTCGTTTTCAGGCGTTACCGTTGTCATTTTTTCAATTTTTGTTGCATTTAAAATTGATGTCATTTTTTGAATTTTTGGCTTCTTAAGTTACTGTTGTTTTCTCATTCTACATTGTTTTATTTAAACTTTAAAAGTACCTAATTTTTGCAAGATTTGTTACTCAAAACGGATTTTTGAGGTAGTTAAGCATTACAGAACAACTTCATGGATGAAATTAGATTAGAGAGAAATACAGTAAATCTAAGATGTAAGTTGTGTAACACTTTTGTAACATTCTTTTCACCATAGTGCATAACTCCCACTACTACAAATTTTGTTTGTATTTATTTTAAATTATTGCTCTCGTTAATGAAAATTTAGTTGCTTAATCCGCAACAACAATTACATAATACAAAAAAGGAGCAATATTTTCTTAAGGGCCAATCATCAAATCCAAGGTAAATCTTCCTAATCCAATGCAATACCCTATAAAATTGAACATTGGGGTTCAACCCAACATCAACTTTCCCCTGAATTTTAATATCATAAAATAATGGGAAAATGAGACAAATAACTCTTAGAATGTATGTATTTGTTACCTTTTACTTTTGATTAATATCTCTTTTAGTCAAATAATTATATTAGTCAAAATGGTAATAATTTAGAGTAAATGGTAAAAATTCAGGCTAATGCACTCTAAGAGTACGTTTAATTTGGTGAAATGACCATACAATGAAATGAAAATTCTTAGTTAGACAAAAAGACTTATGAACAACTTTTCTTATTGAATTGCTATTCCATCAAGTGGTTGAATAACAATTCTTGAAATGAATGAGTTGAATGACCATTTCATTTCAAAAATGAAATATTTAAAATTTTCTCCTCCTAAATTCTCCCTCCTAATGTTATAAAATTTACTTTAAATATCATTTTTCACCATCTCAATATTAATAAATAAGATAAAAACTTATACTATATATTATGTTCTATTTCAAGATTAACCAACATTGTCATTCCAATATTAATTCAAATGCTCAACTAAACAACGCAATTTAAATAAATCATTAATCTATTATCATTCTCCTTCTATTATTTTCATATTCTTATTCCTATTTCTACTTTATTTATACTATATTCCATCAAACCAAACGTATTCTAAGACAAGTTCAAACAATTTTATTCAAGCAAATTGATTAAGACCAGAAGCCCACATTGCATCTGAAAGCGCAGCTCACTATTTTTGTAAGCCTCACGTTTATCTGGACCCAAACTCTCTTGGCAAGCAAAACTAATAGATTCTGCAGCTTTGACAAATGCCTTTCTCGGCTGATGAGAGGAAATTTTGAACCCGAACACATCTAGAATGATCATAATATGAAAAGTTCAGCAACATATAACTTAATTTTGAGAAACTCTAAATACTCCCAAACTTTCATTTCCTCATCCGATTCCTTAAAACAAGCAAAATTCATGACACCATCACATCCCAGAGCATTTGTTCAAGCGACACTGAATTTGATGAACTGATGTTTCAGTGTATATATACACCAAGTAAATCACAAATAAAAGCTCCAATCAGGTATATAGTATGCATGTAAAAAAATATAATTAGAGAAGAAAATATGGGAGTGTTTCAGGTAAGATTCAAACTAAAAAATTCAACATGGAGAAGGGTTTGATATTATTATTAAGCCAACCTTGAAATCACGTAAACAATTACCTTTACAAGGATCATTCTTTAAAAAAATTAAAAGCAATTAGCCATTGGTTCTTAAACTTTGAGCATATTGACGTTTTAGTTCATGAACTTTCAATTTTGACATATTAGTCTCTAAATTTTTGTTTTATTGACAGTTTTGGTACTTAACACTAAAATTGAAGAATGATTTCTGAAATTAACAAAAATAATGATGTGTCCATTGCATGATAACTTAAGATTTTACAGAAATAATTGCGTTATATGGTAAATCTTCTATTTGTTAGTATTAAAACTTGTAGAAAACTAATATTTCGCATTTACTATAGTTTGTAAAATTTTCAATTATCATGCAACAAAGATGTAGTTATGTACGTTAAATTTGAAAAATCGTTCATTAATTTCAATTTTAAGGACCAAAATTGTGTAAAATAAAAAAATTCAGGAACTTATATATTAAAATTAAAAATTTATGGACCAAAATGTCACCTTACTTAAAATTCAAGTATCAACGCTAATAATCCTTTTTTATGATTTTAAAGCGGACTCCCCATTCATTAGATAAAGAAGATCACCAAGATTTCGTGATCCGCTGCCGAACTTATTCCAATTCAATGAGCATTCTTGATATTCAATATTATGCCAGTACCAGGAGTAAGCGCTAGAGCTTGTTTCCAATATTCGGCAGCTTGATCGAACCAAGCTTCCGCAATTTCAGAATCTCCTTGTCGAATGGCCTGTTCTCCCCGGTCAGAATAGGTAACCATGTGCTATGGCTCGAATCCGTAGTCAATCCTATTTCCGATAGGAACAGTTGACAATTGAATCCAATTTTTTTCATTATTTTCGTATCCGTACTATTACGTTCTTGACTCGAGATTATCGAAAAGTTTAAATTTATTTTTGTACTTTAGTTAAGTTAAAACTTTAATATATTAATATATAATATATAAATAAGTAAAAGTATATAAACTAAAAGTTTATATAAATATAAATTTAAGTTAAACGATAAGGCACCACACACAAATAAAAAAAGAAAACTAATAGCATAAAACTCATCAGTAACTCACAATTAAATAACACTCTATAAATTATGAGGTGCTTTCAAGCATTTTAATTGTTAAGGGCCCTAACAATTATATTACCTTCTTTGTTTATGTCTTTTTAAGTTTGGTATGACTTTTAAATATTAGGGCATGTAAAATATTAATTTTACCTCTTTAAAATCTTACAGGTGTTTTTTAAAGAAATTTGTCAAATGGATTAAATGCAACAGTTTTATAAGCTGAGGGAATTGATTATCCAAATTACAAATTGAAGAGATAATTTATTAAATCATGACAAGTTTAAGGATAAGTGTTCTAAAAATCCTAATTAAGCTAAGCATTGTTATTGACTTATTAGTGCTTTATTGCAGCATTTTTACGCTCACAAACCTCCAATTGTAGTTGGCATTACTTTATTATTTATTGTTTCCACACGCGCATAAAAGTTAAAAGAAAAATAGTACGAGCTGATGACCCGCCAAACCAGGTGAGCCACGTGACGAGGTCGATTCCCATTGGTCTAGAGTCCTTTCGTTTTGCTGACAACATCCTATGTACGTAGTTCTTCTTCCTCTTTCTGCAAATACAAACTCAGTTTTTTTTTTCTCTGATTTCTTTTTCTTGTTTTGGAAAAGAAATTTGATATCTTTTTCGGGGGGTTTTTTTTGGCTGTTTGGAGGATATTTTTAGCATATATAGAAAAAAAATTATGCCTGTAATGTACTTTTATTTTTGTGATATTTTTGGTCGTCACTGTTCTTACAAAATAGATCGTACGTCTTCTCTCCACAGAGCTCCATAGTTAAACTTCAAATCTGTCAACGCCAGAATCTTTCAAGTTTTCTTCTAGGTATTTTGATGGAAACCTTGTACACTCATTACATTTTCATACCAATTTTGTTTTTGTCAGATTTTTTCGTTATTTTATGCTGATTTTCCTTCTTAGAATTCTTGAATTTAGGGTTAAAGCTGTGAAATGAAACTTGAAGAAATAAAAAACCCCAATTTTCCTTTTGGTGTGTTGTAGGAGGGCAAAAATGGTGAGAGGGAAAATTCAGATGAGAAGGATCGAGAATGCCACAAACAGGCAAGTGACTTTCTCGAAGAGACGAAATGGGTTGTTGAAGAAGGCTCACGAGCTCTCGGTTCTCTGCGATGTCGAGGTTGCGGTGATCATCTTCTCTCAGAAAGGCAGGCTCTATGAGTTCTCAAGCACTGAGTATGTGTTCATTTTTTTTTTTTTTTTTGTTCTTTTTGAGGAATGATTCACGAAACCCATGTTTCTTTTTCGAGTACTTATATGTTTATTTGCTTCGTAATATGTAAACATTAACTTCGTACTATGAAAATTTTGTCCCATAAAAGAAACAAGTATATATAATTGCTATTTGCCGTTCTTGTTGTTTGCTATAAGGTATGGGTTAATGCACTGATCATGGTGGAGTCTAGTGTGTGTATATGTGTACATATACGTGTGTGTGTTTGTATCTGTAAATTTTGTTTGACGGGTACCTAGCTCTTCAATACCATGTAGATTCTGCAAAATGATCCTTGCCCATTTGCTTATATATAATATTTAGTTTTTCCCTTCTCTTCAAGTACTTGATAATATCACCAAAGCTAGTACTGCCTAGCTGTTGTGTTGTACCTGAAGATGCTTTTGGGTTGATCTTCTTGGAGAAATATCTTGATAGATTTTCTCTATTTCATTTCAAGTACTAATCACTTGATCTAATGCTTGTAAGATCATAAATCGGCTCGTCAAGTGCACCGTGTATCTATAGTTGCCCTTTGATCCTGGGGGACCTAGCCCTTGCTTCTAGTACTTATATAATTGCTAGTTTTCTTGGTGGCCATTTATATATATATATATATATATATATATCTGTGTGTGTGTGAAGGCGCGCCTTGGCACCGTGGTGGGAGCGCTTGTGTTTGTCCCCGGGGTCCAGGGTTCGAATTCCGGAAACAGCCTCTCCTTTGAGGGGTAAGATCGCGTACATATGGGATTGAGCTTTCCTCCGAGCCTGTCATAGTACGGGAGCCTCTTTGGCACTGGGGTCCGCCTTTTTATATATATATATGTGTGTTTATATATATGTATATATGCCCTACAAATGTTGCAATTACATCACGAATGACTATTATAAGTACTTGCTTAATACGAGTTTTATGATTGGAGATATTTCTTCTTTCAGTATCTAGACGTACGTACGTTTAAAAGTCATTGTTAATCTAGAAGGGGGTCTCCTGATAGGTCAAAAATTTGTACAAAAGGTGGTTTTTAACAAACATTGAATTCCGATCAATATATGTCGCTAATTAATTTTATAATATAAGATTTCTACTTGTTATTAGTTGTCTACGCTGTTCATATGGGAAGTGGCTGAGATTTTATGGAACTTTGGTTAACTTTCTGATTGCGATGCTTGTTAAAATGCCAATTAGAGTTTGTTATGTGGAGTCTATGTATGTTTCAGCTTTTGCTGACAACCCATCTGACGAAACTTATACCTCACTTAAAATGAAATATATATATATATATGCAAATCACATTACAAACTGTAAAATATATATGAGTTGCTTAGTTGTTAATTAGTACAGCCGAAGCTTATAAAAGTCGTCTTTATATGCAAGAGCAAGAGAAAGCTCCTGTGTATACTATCCTTGAAACGAACCTTTAATGAAAATACATGAAACTTGTTATGAGAATTATAGACTACTAAACTCTAGAAGTTTCTATACCCCAAAGCTCATACTTGCATGATCAACACCTTGGCCCCAAGATAGTTAGTTATGATCACAAAAAATCACACTGCAAAAACATTTTTTTTTTTTTTTTTTTTTTACTTTTACTTCTTCACTTATCATGGTTACTTGGAGCTTCATGTGCTTGAATTCGGAGCTATAACTGTGCAATGCATGGCCTCACATAACTTTTAATGGAACCAAGGAGTACTAAAACATCATTTAATTATCAACTTGTGACTTAGGGTCTTTCACGTTATATTGTGTATTATTATTTAAACAAAAAATGAGATAGTGGAGTCCACATGTCAAACTGTGAATGCAGAGAGTGACAAAGAGAGCGTCTTTTAGAGTGACAGAGAGTGATGCTAGCATCTCTCTGTACTCTTATAAGTGAATGCTATTTGGAGCATGGTTATATTTGGATCCCATTAGATTGGCCTTGTTTCTGTTGTCGGAGGAGTAACATCTAGATAGCATTTGTAACATGATACTAAAGATCTATTTAAACTCTATAGTGAGTTGTGTGTGTGTGAGAATAGAGCTCCGGGTTTACATGAAATGCTTTGGAAACGAAATAAATTATGCTTTCAGCATTAACTAATTATATATGTACTTTTAGGAATGTTCACCATACCATAATGAAAAGTAATAGGAAAATATATAAACGTAAAAAGCAAAGAAAAGAAATGAGAATCGGGATTATTGATTTCCTACCTAGCTTATTTATTCGGAAAAGGATTCTAAACAATAGTCTCTCTTTTTAGTGTTTACTAAAGTTTGAGATAGAAATCTTATCGATTCAATTAATAAAATTACCTTCTTTGTGATTGAATAATCATTGACTCGATAAAGGCCTATTACTAAGTTCACAATTATTCAAAGTAACCTAGATTAATAACTACCAAAGTGGAGTTAGGTTTGACATTCCTTGCATCATGTGTGCACCACTGAGTTCTTATTCCTGATTTTGTATGTATAGACATGTGTAGTTGCTAAGTTGGTATACTATTATTTCCTTTCCGTTCATTTGAAGTTGACATACCCTTAAAAGATTGAGTAAAGATCTATTCTTTTCAAATATATTCCGAGAAAGTAATATTAAATTAGATATTTTCCATGTAATTAGTTGTGGTTAAAAGGTTCATTTGGATCATGATGATTCACCTTCTTGACATATACATGTTAGAGATTCATGCTATTAGAAATAAAGTGGAAAACTTGTAACTAAGGACAATTATATCAATCTATTATGTATAGACATGTGTAGTTGCTACGTTGGTAAATTGAAACACTGCTCTTATTTCCTTTCTGTTCATTTGAAGTTAACACACCCTTAAACGATTGAGTAAAGATCTATCCTTTTGAAATATATTCTGAGAAAGTAATCTTTAATTAGATATTTTCCATGTAATTAGTTGTGGTTAAAAGGTTCATTTGGATCATGATGATTCACCTTCTTGACATATACATGTTAGAGATTCATGCTATTAGAAATAAAGTGGAAAACTTGTAACTAAGGACAATTATATCAATTTATTATGAATTTTCGTGATAAATATGTTTACTAATCTCTGACTATTACACTTGTCAGAGGGAAAATTTTAATTGTGTACCAACCTTATCCGTAAGCGTGTTAATTCGACGGACTATTGTCAGATTTAGTTTCTATTTTTGCAAGAATTAAGTTCGATTCTCCGCGAACTGTGAAAACCAAAGTCTCACTTAATCCACTTTTGTTAGATTTTAGATGTTAAATATCACGTCTTAGTTATATAAGGGGTTTTGTTGATGGCAAAATGGCAAAGCCAGTTTTTGAGGGATTGTGGTGGTTGGCTCCCTCTGTCCTCTTCGAAGAAATAAAAGAAAGCCCTAGTCTTAATCAAGAACTTAAACCAGCGCCAAAAAAAGGAAAAAAAAAGTGAAAAAAATAATAAGTTGTGCTATGTTGAAGAACTCTGGTGGAACTCTGACATTGGAAGAAGAAAAGGCTTGTGATTAACAGCTTTGAACTAGACTTCGTTTTCTTAGTTTTATTTGTTCTTAAACTAGAGTTTTATTTTCTCAGTTTGTTTGTATTTTATTTCCAGTTGCTTGTTGGTGTTTGTTAGTCTGTGCGTTGTTGTTTTTGTTTCTTCTTGGAAGTGATTTTGATTCTTTGTCTGGGGCTGCAGCTTTAGTTGTTGATATGTTGGAGTACTTGTTTTTCCTACTCCTCTTTTGTAGCTTATTTTCCTCTTTAATGAAGCTCATTTCAGCTAAGGGAAAAAAAAAGGAAGCTTTGAGTGAAAAATGCTTGAATTGATTAGGAAATAATATAGCATAAGGAACTTTCTTTTGGGAACTTTGTTTGAATTGATTAGATAACAAGCTGCTCATCACAAGAAAAGACTTGTGATGATGAAAAGATTGTGTGGGAACTTTCTTTGTCTCCCTCTGTCCTCTTCGAAGAAATAAAAGAAAGCCCTAGTCTTAATCAAATAATTTTCTCAATGATAAGTTTTGTTCTTATCTTAAGGAATTTGAATGTCATTTTAATATCATTGCTAACCAATGATTTAGGCAAACATAAAAGAAAGAGTTTAGAGAAAAGAATATAATTAGGGTAGAGAAATTTTTCCAATTCTAGAGACATAGAGATAGAACAGGAAAAGAGAAAGAGAATTCAAAAAAGGAATAAGAAATGAAACTATAAAACTCAATATTCATTAATCAATCATTTCTAGCATAATAGCGTGGTGCCTTACCGCAGTGCAGGCAAATTTGCGGTAACGGTCATGCTGGTGCTTCAAGATTCCAATGCATTGAATTGAAATTACAACTAATGTATTTGCGTAGATTTAAAATATCGAAAAGATAAACTTGACTAGTCCTAAATAGTCCTAAGAGATAATAATCATAACCATAAATTCAAAGTAATTAATTAAAACTTTTTAAAACTCTAATCCAGTTCTTCATCAACGGGCTACTACAATTAACAGCAACGTTGCTTTTTTTTTTTGTCTTTTAATATATTTCTGGTTATGAAGCATTGTATCAATAGTAAAATATTTGAACATCTTCATGTAATATGTTTTGGATGTTTCAGCATGCGAAAAATCATCGAACGATACCGTAAACAGCCAAAAGATCTTGAGCAAACTAACATGACTGAAGCCGATCAACAATACATGCAGGTTTGAAACTCCATATCTTGGAATATGATATTTCATCTCTCTGATTTTTATTCAAGCGTTGATACATGTATGCCACTTAAATACTGATTTTTGTGTTTGGTATGAGGGTTTAAATTAGGTTGGTTTTGATTTTAAAATCAGAACCATGATTCATGATTTGAACATGTGGTCCATACCCTTAAAAGATTGAGTAAAAATCTGTCATTTTCAAATATATTGCAAGAAAGTAATCCAAAATTAGATATTTTCATGTAATTAGTTGTAGTTAAAAGGTTCATTTGGATCATGATAATTCACCTTCTTGGCATATGCATGTTAGAGATTAATGCTATTGGAAGTAAAAGTGGAAAACTTGTAACTAAGGACAATTATATCTATCTATTATGTATAGACATGTGTAGTTGCTAAGTTGCTAAAGAGAAACACTGCCCTTATTTCCTTTCCGTTCATTTGAAGTTAACATACCCTTAAAAGATTGAGTAAAGATCTGTCCTTTTCAAATATATTCTGAGAAAGTAATCTTAAATTAGATATTTTCCATGTAATTAGTTGTAGTTAAAAGGTTCTTTTGGATCTTGATGATTCACCTTCTTGGCATATACATGTTAAAGATTCATGCTACTAGAAGTAAAAGTGGAAAACTTTTAACTAAGGACAATTATATCAATCTATTATGTATAGACATGTGTAGATGCTAAGTTGGTAAAGAGAAACACTACTCTTATTTTCTTTCCATTCATTTGAAGTTTACATACCCTTAAAAGATTGAGTAAAGATCTATTCTTTTCAAATATATTCCGAGAAAGTAATATTAAATTAGATATTTTCCATGTAATTAGTTGTGGTTAAAAGATTCATTTGGATCATGATGATTCACCTTCTTGGCATATACATGTTAGAGATTCATGCTATTTGAAGTAAAAGTGAAAAACTTGTAACTAAGGACAATTATATCAATCTATTATGTATAGACATGTGTAGTTGCTACGTTGGTAAATAGAAACACTGCTCTTATTTCCTTTCTGTTCATTTGAAGTTAACATACCCTTAAACGATTGAGTAAAGATCTATCCTTTTGAAATATATTCCGAGAAAGTAATCTTTAATTAGATATTTTCCATGTAATTAGTTGTGGTTAAAAGGTTCAATTGGATCATGATGATTCACCTTCTTGACATATACATGTTAGAGATTCATGCTATTAGAAATAAAAGTGAAAAACTTGTAACTAAGGACAATTATATCAATCTATTATGAATTTTCGTGATAAATATGTTTACTAATGTCTGACAATTACACTTGTCAGAGGGAAAATTTTAATTGTGTACCAACCTTATCGGTAAGCGTGTTAATTCGACGGACTATTGTCAGATTTAGTTTCTATTTTTGCAAGAATTAAGTTCGATTCTCCGCGAACTGTGAAAACCAAAGTCTCACTTAATCCACTTTTGTTATATTTTAGATGTTAAATATCACGTCTTAGTTATATAAGGGGTTTTGTTGATGGCAAAATGGCAAAGCCAGTTTTTGAGGGATTGTGGTGGTTGGCTCCCTCTGTCCTCTTCGAAGAAATAAAAGAAAGCCCTAGTCTTCATCAAAAACTTAAACCAGCGCCAAAAAAAGGAAAAAAAAAAGTGAAAAAAATAATAAGTTGTGCTATGTTGAAGAACTCTGGTGGAACTCTGACATTGGAAGAAGAAAAGGCTTGTGATTAACAGCTTTGAACTAGACTTTCGTTTTCTTAGTTTTATTTGTTCTTAAACTAGAGTTTTATTTTCTCAGTTTGTTTGTATTTTATTTCCAGTTGCTTGTTGGTGTTTGTTAGTCTGTGCGTTGTTGTTTTTGTTTCTTCTTGGAAGTGATTTTGATTCTTTGTCTGGGGCTGCAGCTTTAGTTGTTGATATGTTGGAGTACTTGTTTTTCCTACTCCTCTTTTGTAGCTTATTTTCCTCTTTAATGAAGCTCATTTCAGCTAAGGGGAAAAAAAAAGGAAGCTTTGAGTGAAAAATGCTTGAATTGATTAGGAAATAATATAGCATAAGGAACTTTCTTTTGGGAACTTTGTTTGAATTGATTAGATAACAAGCTGCTCATCACAAGAAAAGACTTGTGATGATGAAAAGATTGTGTGGGAACTTTCTTTGTCTCCTTTTGTTTTGTTTTTTGTCATTATTTTTATAGCTGCCTATAATGAACAACTTGTTTGATTGTTTGCTTTGCTACAATATGATTTTTAAAATGTCTAGTACTTTGAAACTATTGAGAAGATGGCATGACACTTTTGATTGTCGTGTGAATTATTTTGAGGATGCGGTGAAATTTCAAATGGAACGAGTTCTTGAAGTGAAAGGAATTATTCCTTTTTTTAAAAGGCTTTATTGAAAGAAGGGTGAAGAACGATAATTTGGAAGAGTTAATTTAGATAACGCCATTGACATCCTCAGAGAGTGCCAAATGTCCAAAATTTAGATGAAATGAGATGTTTCCATAGTTTGAGAGGAATGGAAGCTACAAATGCAAGTTCAAGGACTAAAGTGAGATTTTGGTCAAGTGGATGAATTTTTTTTAAAAATTTGTCCTTTATTCCTATTGTTCACTTTTTTATCCTTCCCTTTTTTATGCTTCAAATTTAGGCTAAAGTCTTAAGTTTGAGCAACTTTCTCAATGATTTCTTTTCTTTTGTTTTTGTTTCAACCCTCTCAAAGATACTTCATATATTCATTTCGTCTCAGTATTTGAGCAACTAGCTGGTTAAAAATTGAACACTATCTGCATGGCTAGTTTCATGCTCAATTATGAGAGTGTGCCTGTTCATGCTCAATTATCTAATCCTTGGTATAATATGTTCTAGTTTTCTTTTTCCTGATTTAGCCCTTCTATGCATTTTGTGTGCCGTATTTAAATATGAAACTAATATTGTGTTTGAATTGCAATGTTCATCACATTAAGTTCATAGATCTAATGCCTCGGACATATTCCTTTTATTTACCTTTTCTTGATAAAATTGAGATTATTAGACTTCTTGAACTTTGAAGATATTCACAATTTCCTTTAGATACGAGCCAACATATCCACACATGGAAAAGAATTGTATATATGAGAAACTTATATGGTTTGTCACAGTTTTGTACATGCTTATTATTTATGTTATTTCAAATAATTAGGTGTCATCATAATTTTTTATTTTATCTCTATTAATTGAATGACATTGTTTCTTTTTAGTGCAGTGGTATAAATAATATTTGTTACCATCTTGAGTGGTATTTTTAAGTCTCCCATTGTGTGTATATTCGATATTTGGTGTTAAAATGTGTTAAACTATGATTCATTTATCATCTAACATATAGTATAGAGAATGTGGGGCATGAGGGGTTATTAATTCTATACAATAGAGGCCACGTCGGTCTGGTTTTTGAATCAGTCTTATTTTCTACACATTTTATTTGAAAGTTTTATATTGATATATGCTTAAACGAAGAAAGAAGATATGACTACAAATCATTTTCTCTTTTAAACGACCCTTGTGGTCTTGCAGTGGAGTTGTTTCTTGCACTTGGAGTAAAACATTCGTGCATTGCACTATGGAAAAGGTAATCTGAAACATATTTTCGTTAGTTATCCTTTTATTTTCTTCTACGTAATGTACTATTGTATATTTCTCTTTAAAATTAGTGCAGCAGTCGTAGTTTTGCGTGAAGTTGATTAATACGTTATAACTTGTTAGTCTGTGGCCTTACTGCTAATTGGTAGTAAGTTGTGTATCCTCTATGTTTTTGCAATACGTCTATAATTATATGAAACTGCATATGTAACGTTACTATTGCAGCATCTCCAATCTTAAATTAGTGTGTTAATGTCAAATTTTCGTATTTGAGTAGAAAAAATCACTTTCCGATGCAATTTTATTTTTATGCTAAATTATTAAATTTGACATATGGTATCTTCCGCATATGCCAAATTTTTGTACTTGATTGTTAGTTGGAAATTTTAACAATTTCAACACCAGAATTTTCAAATTAATTTAAAATTAAAAGTTTATTTTTACAACTTTCAAAACTTTACTGATTATGAGAAAATGTAGGTTTAGCATTTGAAATAGCATTACGCACTAAAATATAAATAAAAATAACATATTAAGCATTTAATTTTCAGCCTTTTGATGCCAAATATGTTGTTGATATAGCATTTAGATTGAAGATGGTCTAAATTAACTAATTGGAAACTATCTGGGCACTATTGATCTATTACCATATTGTTAAACATGGACAATCAAGGAATTTTCTCAATGATAAGTTTTGTTCTTATCATTGAGAAAATGTAGATTATGAGAAAATGAAGCTATAATTTTCTTGATTATGATAAAATGTAGATTTAGCATTTGAAATAACATTATGCACTAAAGTATGAATAAAAATAACATATCAAGCATTTAATTTTTAGTTTTTTTGATGCCAAACATGTCGTTGAGAATAGCATTTAGATTGAAGATGGTCTAAAATAACTAATTGGAAACTATCTGGGCACTATTGATCTATTACCATATTGTTAAACATGGACAATCAAGGAATTTTCTCAATGATAAGATTTGTTCTTACCATTAAGAAAATGTAGATTATGAGAAAATTAAGTTATAATTTTCTCGATTATGATAAAATGTAGATTTAGCATTTGAAATAGCATTATGCACTATAGTATGAATAAAAATAGCATATCAAGCATTTAATTTTTAGTTTTTTTGATGCCAAACATGTCGTTGAGAATAGCATTTAGATTGAAGATGGTCTAAAATAACTAATTGGAAACTATCTAAGCACTATTGATCTAAAACCATATTGTTAGACATGGACAATCAGATAATTTTCTCAATGATAAGTTTTGTTCTTATCTTAAGGAATTTGAATGTCTTTTTAATATCATTGCTAACCAATGATTTAGGCAAACATAAAAGATAGAGTTTAGAGAAAAGAATATAATTAGGGTAGAGAAATTTATCCAATTCTAGAGACATAGAGATAGAACAGGAAAAGAGAAAGAGAATTCAAAAAAGGAATAAGAAATGAAACTATAAAACTCAATATTCATTAATCAATCATTTCTAGCATAATAGCGTGGTGCCTTACCGCAGTGCAGGCAAATTTGCGGTAACGGTCATGCTGGTGCTTCAAGATTCCAATGCATTGAATTGAAATTACAACTAATGTATTTGCGTAAATTTAAAATATCAAAAAGATAAACTTGACTAGTCCTAAATAGTCCTAAGAGATAATCATAACCTTAAATTCAATGTAATTAATTAAAACTTTTTAAAACTCTAATCCAGTTCTTCATCAACGGGCTACTACAATTAACAGTAGCGTTGCTTCTTTTTTTTTTTTTTCTTTTAATATATTTCTGGTAATAAAGCATTGTATCAATAGTAAAATGTTTGAACATGCTCATGTAATATGTTTTGGATGTTTCAGCATGCGAAAAATCATCGAACGATACCGTAGACAGCCAAAAGATCATGAGCAAACTAACATGACTGAAGCCGATCAACAATACATGCAGGTTAGAAACTCCATATCTTGGAATATGATATTTCATCTCTCTGATTTTTATTCAAGCGTTGATACATGTATGCTACTTAAATATTAATTTTTGTGTTTGGTATGAGGGTTTAAATTAGCGTGGTTTTGATTTTAGAATCAGAACCATGATTCATGATTTGAACATGTGGTCCAAACCATGATTTTGGAACCGGGATTAAAATTAGGGGTTTGAACCATCCAAAACCAAGAGGGAGGGTGGTTTTATTTTTTGGGATGATTTTGATTTAAAACTGTTGGAAAATCGGAACTGTTTTTGGAAACCATCTGTGTAAAGCTGTAAATTAGCTAATTAGCTGTCAATCTTTGTATTTTAGGAAAGTATATGTCAGAAGTTATTTTCTTCCCTAGAATTAGCTATATTCCTTAAATCAGTGATTGCTTTCCTGATTCGAAGGGTGTGTACATGCTTTGTAAATCATTTAAATAGGTGATCAATGAAAGAAAGAATTATTCCCTGAAAAACTCACTTTTCAAGTTGGTATCAGAGCGTAGGCGGATTGCTTGCGGAAATCAGTCTTCTTCTTCCTTTCATTCGATCCTCTTCTTTTTTTTTTTTTCCCTGGGTATCAGAGCTCGGGGAAGACGATTGGCAGTGCTAGGATGATCAATGGTCTCTACTATTTCGAGGATAATCTACCTAGTAATAAAATTGCTCAAGGACTTAGTAGTATTAGTTCTATTTCTGTTCATGATCAAATAATAGTTTGGCATTGCAGATTGGGCCATCCTAGTTTTTCTTATTTGAAACATTTGTTTCCAGCATTGTTTAAAAGGGTTAATCCTTTATCATTTCAATGTGAAAGCTGTTTATTGGCAAAGAGCCAACGAAAACCTTATATTAAAAAAACTTATCAAGCTTCAAAACCATTTTATCTCTTTCATAGCGATGTTTGGGGACCCTCAAAGATAACCACTGTTTCAGGAAAAAAATGGTTTGTAACCTTTATAGACGACCACACTCGTCTTTGCTGGGTGTATTTAATGCGGGAAAAATCAGAAGTTGAAATTTTTTTTAAAGATTTTTACACAATGATTGAAAATCAATTTCAAACAAAAATCAGCATTTTGAGATCTGATAATGGAACGGAATATTTTAGTAAAGTCTTGGAAACTTTTTTAAAGGAAAATGGTATTTTACATCAATCAACATGTTCAGATACTCCTGAGCAAAACGGAATAGCTGAACGCAAAAATAAACATTTGTTAGAAGTAGCCCGGGCTATGATGTTTTACATGAATATTCCAAAATACTTATGGGGGGATGCCATACTCATTGCATCATATCTAATCAACAGGATGCCCACAAAAGTTTTGCAGTACACTACACCACTGAAGGTTTTTAAAAAGGTATTTCCAGATTCTCGGATTAATTCTGAATTACCTTTAAAAATATTTGGTTGCACTGCATATGTTCACCTTCCAAAAAGGTCACGGTCTAAGTTAGACCCAAGGACAGAAAAATGTGTTTTTGTAGGATATACTCCTAATAAAAAGGGCTACAAGTGTTTTAATCCCCTTACAAAACGTTTTTACACAACCATGGATGTCTCTTTTTTGGAAAATACCCCATATTTTACCAAAAATTTACTTCAGGGGGAGAACTTAGTTGAACCAAATTTTTGGGAAGTTGCTGAACCCTTACCTAATCCGATCCTTGATATCTCTTTCAAATCAATGGAAAAAGAAAAAGAAAATAAGGATAAACCCACTGCATCCGAACCTAATTTCATTAATCTGTCGGAAAAAGAAATACTACGAATGGAAAAAAATCGCAGCAATCTTGAGCCTGTGGTTTATGCAAGGAAGAATGTCCCTGGAAGAAGTAAAGACCAATTAATGATCCTAACACATGGTCAAACGGAAGTCCTGGGTGATGGTCTTCCAAGTGTCTCAGGTAATTCTTCTTCCATTCCTACTCATTCTTTGCCATTACTCTCTAATTCTGATTCTGAAATTTCTGCACCCGAACCTTGTTTAGAATTAGCCTCAGTAATTCCTACAGAGGCCCGTGACACTGATCTTCCAATTGCCCTTAGAAAAGGAACCCGCACATGCACTAAGCATCCTATTGCCAAATATATTTCCTACAATATAGGATATACTCCTAATAAAAAGGGCTACAAGTGTTTTAATCCCCTTACAAAACGTTTTTACACAACCATGGATGTCTCTTTTTTGGAAAATACCCCATATTTTACCAAAAATTTACTTATGGGGGAGAACTTAGTTGAACCAAATTTTTGGGAAGTTGCTGAACCCTTACCTAATCTGATCCTTGATATCTCTTTCAAATCAATGGAAAAAGAAAAAGAAAATAAGGATAAACCCACTGCATCCGAACCTAATTTCATTGATCTGTCGGAAAAAGAAATACTACGAATGGAAAAAAATCGCAGCAATCTTGAGCCTGTGGTTTATGCAAGGAAGAATGTCCCTGGAAGAAGTAAAGACCAATTAATGATCCTAACACATGGTCAAACGGAAGTCCTGGGTGATGGTCTTCCAAGTGTCTCAGGTAATTCTTCTTCCATTCCTACTCATTCTTTGCCATTACTCTCTAATTCTGATTCTGAAATTTCTGCACCCGAACCTTGTTTAGAATTAGCCCCAGTAATTCCTACACAGGCCCGTGACACTGATCTTCCAATTGCCCTTAGAAAAGGAACCCGCACATGCACTAAGCATCCTATTGCCAAATATATTTCCTACAATAATCTCTCTGACAGGTATAGAGCATTCACTACAAATATTTCAAACCTTGTTGTGCCTAGAAGCATTCAGGAAGCACTAAATGAACCAAGTTGGAAATCGGCAGTGTTTGAAGAAATGGATGCCTTGAGAAAATATGATACTTGGGAGATAGTAGAATTGCCGAGAGAAAAAAAGGTTGTTGGGTGTAAATGGGTCTTTACAATAAAGAGTAAGGCTGATGGAAGTATTGAGAGATATAAAGCTAGGTTTTTGGCAAAAGGTTTCACTCAAACCTATGGGATAGACTACCAAGAAACCTTTGCCCCGGTAGCTAAAATTAACTCAATCAGAGTTTTGTTGTCCCTTGCAGTAAATTCTAATTGGCCTTTACATCAATTGGATGTTAAAAATGCCTTCCTTAATGGAGACCTAGAGGAGGAAGTGTTCATGAGCCTGCCACCAGGTTTCGAAGAAAGTTTTGGAGCTGGAAAGGTGTGTAAACTGAAGAAGTCCTTATATGGACTCAAGCAGTCCCCTAGAGCTTGGTTTGAGCGCTTTGGCAAGGTGATAAAGCGGTATGAATACACTCAAAGTCAAGCTGATCACACTATGTTCTACAAACATTCAAAGGAAGGGAAAGTGACCATCTTAATTGTGTATGTAGATGATATAGTGCTAACTGGAGATGATTACAGTGAACTAGAGAAGTTAAAAGGAAGACTCGCTGAAGAATTTGAGATCAAGGACATTGGGGCGTTAAAATACTTTCTTGGAATGGAGTTTGCTAGGTCCAAAGGAGGTATTTTTGTAAATCAGCGTAAGTATGTGCTTGATCTACTTAATGAGACGGGTATGTTAGGTTGCAAGCCTGCTGAAACGTCAATAGAGCCTAATGTAAAACTACAGCCTGCAAAAACAGAGAATGTGAAGGACAGAGAGTGTTATCAGAGACTCGTTGGGAGATTGATTTACTTATCTCATACACGCCCGGACATAGCATTCTCGGTGAGCATGGTTAGTCAGTTTATGCATTCACCTGGATCGGAACATTTTGAAGCTGTTTACAAGATTCTAAGGTATCTAAAGGGGACACTAGGTAGAGGCCTTCTGTTCAAGTCACGAGGACATCTACTAATTGAAGTCTATATTGATGCAGATTGGGCTGGAAGCATAGTGGGCCGAAGGTCTATCTCGGGGTACTGCTCATTCGTGGGTGGTAACTTGGTTACATGACAAAGCAAAAAACAGAACGTGGTTGCTAGAAGTAGTGTGGAGGCTGAGTTTAGAGCTGTGGCACATGGCATCTGTGAGATTATGTGGATAAGAAGATTGCTAGAGGAGCTAAAGGCGTTGGGGTCATCTCCTATGAAGTTGTATTGTGACAACAAGGCTGCAATTTCAATTGCCTATAATCTAGTTTTCCATGACCGCACGAAACATGTAGAAGTGGATAAGCATTTCATTAAGGAAAAGATAGATAACGGTTTGATGTGTATGACCTATATTCCTACCGAGGAACAAGTGGCAGACGTCTTTACCAAGGGCTATACAAAAAACAGTTTGACCTTCTAATTGGCAAGCTGGCTATGGAAGATATCTTTAGACCAGCTTGAGGGGGAGTGTTGGAAAATCGGAACTGTTTTTGGAAACAATCTGTGTAAAGCTGTAAATTAGCTAATTAGCTGTCAATCTTTGTATTTTAGGAAAGTATATGTCAGAAGTTATTTCCTTCCTTAGAATTAGCTATATTCCTTAAATCAGTGATTGCTTTCCTGATTCGAAGGGTGTGTACATGCTTTGTAAATCATTTAAATAGGTGATCAATGAAAGAAAGAATTATTCCCTGAAAAACTCACTTTTCAAGTAAAACATCACATCAGGATCCAGACTTTAAACTAGAACCATCCAAACTAAATACTGACTTTCAAGAACCATTTTTTACTTTTTGCAAACAAACAAAGGTTGGAATCAGAATCATGAACTCCGGTTTTAAAACCCTCATACCAAACGCAACCTTAATATTTCACTATTTCAGAATCATCTATATATTGTATAACTAGTCGTGACGACGTGAGAATAAAGTATTTTGTAATTTATAACTCGCATGCAATCAAATACTTTCTTTGCTCTTGAGGATCGTAAGGAGTACATGGCTAGCTATGTTTCATTGAACTACAATGATCAGACTGTAACAAAATTTATAACAATCAAATGCTATCTGAATCACTACCTTGCTAACGTTTTTCTGAATATCTGACAAAAATACCACTAGAAGGCTTACTCTGAAGACACATATTCTGATCCATAATGCAACTAATATATGCCAACTTTTTGTAACCAAGTTTGTTTTGTAACCAAGTTTGTTTTTGCCGCTAACAATGAATATATATGGATTCTCTTGTCTATCTTGTATATTATAGCTCTCGTTATTAAAGGATTAGTGCGCTTAACCCGTAACAAGAATTACATAATGGTAAAAAGAAGCAAAATTTCACAAAGGGTCAATCATAAAATCCATAGTGTAAATCTTCCGAATCCAATGTAATACCTGTAGAATCGGATATTGGGATTCAAGCCAAAAGCAGATTTCCCACGAATTTTAATATCAGAAAACAATAGGCTAAGACCAGAAGCCCATATTGCATCCGCCAGAACTGGGGCGTTCACGGAGATTCGATCACTATCTCTGTAAGCCTCGCCTTTTGCTGGCCCCAAACTCCCTTGGTGAGCAAAACCAAGGGATTCTAGCGTTCATGAATGCTTTTGATTCAGCTGATGACAGAAAATTTTCAACCTGAACGTCTCTAGCTAACAATTATTATAACATGGAAAAATTCAACAACATATTAATGAATTCTGAGAAGGAAAATTCAACAAAATTATGTTCCTAAAAATGATCAAAATAATAAATTTGAAGAACTGATTTTTCGGTGTATATATACTAAAGCCCATACCAAAAAAAAAAAGAAATATGGAAATTTTGAGATAATGGATGAGATTCATACTGTGAAAAGATCGGTGTCTTTGAGGCGAGTGATGTGGAGATTTTGTTTTGGTTTGATCGCAGGGCAATTTGATGTCGTTTTGGGGAAAACAGCTTCTCCTTCTCTCTTGCCCATTCGCTTCCTCTTCGCTCCAGTCTCTGCCATTACCAACTTGCTCTTTCCTAGTTAGCCCACACTTGAGCCCAGCCCCCGTGTAAAACTAGATCTGAACAATAAGAGAAAATTTAGGTATTATGCCACAAACTCCACATAGTTAAGATTTGTACCATAATTTATTTAAGTTAGATCTTCACCACTTTGTTTTTTGTTTTTTTCTTTTTTCTTTCTTTTTTACCTCATCTATCCTTTCTATATACTATGCCACATACTCCATACAGTTAAGATTTGTACCATAATTTATTTAATGTTAGAATCTCTATCACTTTGATTTATTTTCTGTTTTTTTGTTTTTACCTCATCTATCCTTTTAACTGAAAACGTTTCTAAGAAAACTAGTTATTCACAAATATCTCAAAGTTTTTTTTTTGTTTGTTTGTAAATGTATGCTTTTATTTTTCATTTTAAATTATCAATATAATTCAAAAGTATATTATTTTTCTCATGTAGATTACAACACCAACATTAAAACCTTTAAGATTCACACCAATATCAATGGTTTAAGGATAACTCAAATTGTTAAGTTTAGAATTTATCTCCCGCCCTTAAATTCTAACAATTCGAATTGGTCAACAGTTAAATAGTTACATATTCTACTTTTTCTCTCTCTTCAATTTCAATCTTAAAAGTGTCATAACTTCATTTTAATTCCGATTCATATGATTTTTTTAATGTGTTCATAATGAAGAGAGGAACAAATCACCACCCATATTGCATATTTTTTAATGTTATTTATAATGAGATTTTATAAGATTTGTTATAAAACTCTAATGATAGTTTTCAACACTTTATCCAAACACAGTTCGGATTTTATTCCCAATTCAAATTACAATATATTTGCATATCCTATAAGGCTTGACTGGTAGCTAAAGGATACACGCAAAAAGAGGAAATTGACTACGAGGAAACCTTTTCGCCTGTAGCCATGCTTAAGTCCATCTGCATTCTCTTATCCATTGCGGCTGCTCTTGACTATGAGATTTGGCAAATGGATGTCAAGACGACGTTCTTGAACGGTCATCTTGAGGAAAGTATCTATATGGTACAACCAGAAGGCTTTGGGGCTAAGGGTCAAGAGGGAAAAGTTTGCAAGTTGCTGAAATCTTTTTATGGATTAAAGCAAGCTTCCCGTTCTTGGAACAAAAGATTTGACCAAGTGGTCAAGACTTTTGGATTCTAACAGAATATGGATGAACCTTGTGTTTATAAGCATATTCACGATGGGAAAGTGGTTTTTCTACTGTTATATGTTGATGATATTCTACTCATTGGCAATGATGTAGGGGCTTTGTCATCAGTCAAAGTTTGGCTTACCAAACAGTTTGACATGAAGGACTTAGGAGAAGCTAATTATGTTATGGGCATTCGAATCTTAAGAGATTGAAAGAACAAAATAATAGCTCTCTCTCAGGCTTCATACATAGATAAAATTCTCGAGAAGTATGTAATGCAGAATTCCAAGAAAGGTGGGCAACCATCTAGGTATGATATTACTCTTTCGAACAGTGATTGTCCCAAGACATCTGAGAAAAGAGAATACATGGCAAAGGTACCTTATGCTTCGGCGGTCGGGAGCCTCATGTATGCAATGCTTTGTACTCGACCGGACATTTGCCATGCGGTCGGGATTGTAAGTCGATATCAGTCGAATCCAGGACCTAACCACTGGGTTGCAGTCAAGCATATATTCAAGTATCTTCGGAGAACTAGAAATTATATGCTGGTATATTCCGGGGAGGATTTGACACCTCTAGGATTTACAGATTCGGATTTTCAATCATGTTTGGATTCTAGAAAATCGACTTCGGGTTCTGTCTTTACTCTGGGAGGTGGTTCCGTCGTTTGGAGGAGTGTCAAGCAAACTTACACTTCTGACTCAACGATGGAAGTCGAGTATGTGGCAGCTAGTGATGCTTCAAATGAAGCAATGTGGCTCCGCAAATTTCTGATGGATCTTAAAGTAGTTCCTGGTGTGGATAAGCCATTGAGACTATACTGTGATAACAGTGCGGCAATAGCTAACACTAAAGAATTAAGATATCAGAAAATGAGTAAGCACATAGATAGGAAGTATCACGTGATAAGAAGCTTTATTGAAGAAGGGCATGTGGAAATATGCAAGATCGCGTCGGAGGACAATATGGCTGACCCGTTCACGAAGGCCCTGCCGGCTAAGGTCTTCGAGAAGCATGTCGAGGATATGGGGATGTGTAGCATGTCACATTTACTCATTTAAGTGCAAGTGGGAGATTGTTTGCGTTTATGCCCTTAGGAATAAATGTAACAATATTCTTTGAGA
>NW_010365739.1:134353-135014 GCF_000414095.1 Morus notabilis
TTGTCTTGGTCGTCGGAGGTGGGACTCCATGGGTGGAGACATTGATATAGTTTCTAATGGTGAAATCTATATTGGATCGGACCAAAGTTGAATTGTTTTAATTAATAATTCTGTTTGAATAAAACAATTCACTTTTGACGAATTATATGTTGTCATCTTAATCCTGAGATGGATGATGAACCCGTATGCTTGACTTGTATCCTTTGATGTACTAAAGGAAGACATCCTGACATTATGTAAAGGTACGCTTGCCGGTACATTGGGAGTATGACTCGTGTATGCGTAGATTCGTTATTCATAGATAGTGGAATCTATAGCCCCTATAAAGAGTCAATGATTTCCTCTTATGCATTATCAGTGGATTGAAAAATACGAGCGCTCGGCCATTAGATTACTCTGTGTTATCTAATGGTTTACTGTTTGTAATGGTACGAATAGTATTTTTCTGATGGTATGATAATGGAACATAAGATAAATGTAATCAGGAAGGTAAAACGGAACTTGATCTCAAGTCGATTATGGATATCCTATGGGGATGATATACTAATATATTGAGTCATGGATTAGAGCTAATCAGAGCTTTGTAAATACGCTATATAAATCGAGAGTGCAGCTCTAGGCTTTTAGTGGAATAGCGCTAGAGTTTTATAATCATGAGACG
>NW_010365739.1:135257-140058 GCF_000414095.1 Morus notabilis
ATATGACTGTTTTGATCAGACAATTTCTCTATTGGGTTGCTTGAATCAAAACTGAGGCTCTATGCAAGTTTTTCGTATTAAAAAACTAGGAAAACAACTTTCGTCGGTGCAGACAGGTCGACCGGTTAGTGAAGACAGGTCGACCGGTGAGTTATAACGTTTCTGTCACCGGTTGACCGGCTGTAACGTAAAATGCATGTTGACGTAACAAAATCGACTCTGGATGCGATTAAGACTTTGGGAAACTTAATTATTACGGAAGTATGACTTCCTAAACACTATAAATAACTTATTAAGTCACATTACTCAGAAGATCACTTGAGAGACTTTTTAGAGGCTATTGATAAAAGATTCCTGAGAGGAAAAATTGTTTAATTCTCAAGAACAATTTTTTCTTTGGCTCTCTTGTGATTGGAAGGAGATCAAGAATACCAAGAGGAGATTGAACGACATGTGCCCACCCGCACTCCGATCGTGGAAACGAGAATAGCAAAGAAGACCAGTTGGTTGAGGCTCTTCTAGTTGCTGTTTGGAACGCTTTGATCTGTCAGACGTGCAGTTTCCTAAATCTCAAAAGGTGTGATTTAGATCTTTAGTATTTATGTTATATAGCATCATGAACATGTTCTTGGTTGGCTTTGACGTTGATTAAATTTTTTAAATTCCGCTGCGCACTCGATGCCATTATTTTCTAACAATATATATATATATATATATTCATTTAATCATTACGATATGGAGCTCTTATTTATGAGCTTATTGAAAACAAAATGTTTAGTCCATAACTAATGTGACGTTCAGGTAAAGAGTCAATAACCCAACAAATCCTATAACTCAGAATAATATCTATATATATATTATATAGATATATATAATATATATGTATATGTATATGTATTATAAAAGGAATCACCTAAAGGGCATTCAGGCGATGAAAATAGCAATCGAGATCATCAAAGCCATTTAAAGAGGACCGAGTCAAAAGAAATAACGAAATCTTGTGAGACATGGTTTGTTGGCAGGCCATCTTTAGCCTTTGAAAAAAGATGAAAAAAGATGACGATCATGAACATGATATAATGGATGATTGCTTAAAGTTAGAATGTATGAAGAATTTTGCTTATAGTTAAAAAAAATAAAGAAAGAATTTTGGTGTGGACATGACAATAATTTTACCTTGTTGTGTAGAAAGAATTGTCTATTTATTTCATTATTGTTTTCAGGCTTTACCGTTGTCATTTTTTGAATTTTTGTTGCTTTTAAATTGGATGTCATTTTCTGAATTTTTGGCTTCTTAAGTTACTGTTGTTTTCTCATTCTACCTTGTTTTATTTTAACTTTAAAAGCACCTAACTTTTGCAAGATTTGTTACTCAAAACGGATTTTTGAGGTAGTTAAGCATTACATAACAACTTCATGGCTGAAATTAGATTAGAGAGAAATACAGTAAATCTGAGATGCAAGTTGTGTAACACTTTTGTAACCTTCTTTTTCATCATAGTGCATAACTCCCACTACTATAAATTTTGTTTATATGCTTGTTTGTATTTATTTTAAATTATTGCTCTCGTTAATGAAAATTAAGTTGCTTAATCTGCAACAACAATTACGTAATACAAAATAGGAGCAATATTTTCTTAAGGGCCAATAATCAAATCCAAGGTAAATCTTCCTAATCCAATGCAATACCCTATAAAATCGGACATTGGGGTTTAACCCAACATCAACTTTCTCTCGAATTTTAATATAATAAACAATGGGAAAATGAGACAAATAACTCTTATAATGTATGTATCTAGATTTTTACATTTTACTTTTGATTAATATCTTTTTTAGTCAAATAACTATATTAGTCAAAATTTTAATAATTAAGAGTAAATAATAAAAATTCAGACTGATGCACTCTAATGATACGTTTGATTTGGTAAAATGACCATTACAATGAAATGACAATTCTTGGTTAGACAAAAAGACTTATGAACAACTATTCTAATTGAATTGCTATTCCATCAAGTCGATGAATAACAATTCCTAAAATGAATAAGTTGAATGACCATTTCATTTCAAAACTGAAATAATTAAAATTTTCTCTTCCTAAATTCTCCCTCCTAATGTTATAAAATTTACTTTAAATATCCTTTTTCACCATGTCAATATTAATAAATAAGCTAAAAACTTATACTATATATTATGTTTTATTTCAAGATTAACCAACATTGTGATTCCAATATTAATTCAAATGCTTAACTAAATTACGAAATTTGAATACATCATTAATCTATTCTCATTCACATTATATTATTTTCATATTCTTATTCTTATTTCTACTTTATTCCATCAAACCAAACGTATTCTAAGACAAATTCGAACAATTTTATTCAAGCAAATTGATAAAGACCAAAAGCCCACATTGCATCTGCAAGTGCAGCTCACCATTTCTTTATGCCTCACGTTTTTCTGGACCCAAACTCTCTTGGCGAGCAAAACCAATAGATTCTGCAGCTTCGACAAATGCCTTTCTCGGCTGATGAAAGGAAATTTTGAACCCGAACACATCTAGAATTATCATAATATGAAAAATTCAGCAACATAAAACTTAATTATGAGAAACTCTAAATGCTCCCAAACTTTCATTTCCTCATCCGATTTGAGCAAAATTCACGACACCATCACATTCCAAAGCATTTGTTCAAGCGACACTGAATTTGACAAACTGATGTTTCAGTGTATATATACACCAAGTAAAGCGCAAATAAAAGCTCCAATTAGGTCACTACAAGAATAATCACTTTAAGAGACCAAACTTTTTGATTCCAAAAAATTTTTGGTAGCAGAAAACACACGTTTTGCTACCAAACTTTGGTAGCTGAAAGTATCAAGTCTTTAGTTACCAAATTTGGTAGTAAAAACAACACAATCCGTTACCAAATATAATTTGGTAACAAATAACATGACAGAAAATGAAATTTGGTTCCCGTTAATAGCTTTTTGCTACCAAAATAATATTTAGTAATAAAAGCATAAGATTCTGCCACAAAAAATTTAGTAGCAAAATATTACTTTTTCGCTACCAAACATGTTTTGGTAACAAAAAGTTGGCGGGAAGCAAAATTTTTTCCCGCCCAAGTTATTTGCTACCGAATTATTTTTGGTAGCAAAACATATAACATTTGCTATCAAGTGTTGGAAGTAAAATATAACTATTTACCACCAAAATTTGGTAGCGAAAAATCAAGTTTTTGCTACCAAAAAACATAATTTTTTGCTACCAAATTTTGGTAGCAGAAAACAAGAAATTACTACCAAATTCTTATTTTCATGACAAAAATGCGTTTTTTGCTACCAAAAGTTGTGTTTGGTAGCAAATCATATAAAAACATTAATATTTATATTTAGTGCTTGTATTGCTTTTTTTTTTTTTTCAATTTTCTATGAATATGTCCTATATTAAGTTTTAACAATCATCCTAGTATATTTTGTATAACAATTATTTGATAATTTAGTTATTTTGTGCAGGTGTAACACGAGACATGTTCATGTGTATATATATGTGATCTTATTAATTAAGTATATGTTCTACATAGAGTAGTATATAATCTTGCTATTTAATTGATTTTTACTTTTGAATAATGTATTTCAATTTCAAAACCATATTTTTGTTATAATGTTACTAGAAAAATGATTATAAATAAATTGTCATTAAAATATATTTTTTTAATTTTTAACATATGTCTTTCTGGTACCAAATTCAAATTTAGTAGCAAAAAATATGCTTTTAGCTACCAAAATAATGTTAGTAACAAAAAATATAATTTTTTGGTACCAAATTTTGGTAGCAAAAAACATGATTCTGCTATTAAATTCATATTTTGGTGGCAAAAAGGTATTTTTTGCTACCAAAAATTGTGTTTGGTAGCGAATCATATTAAAACTTTAAAACTTATATTTTTTGCATGTATTGTTTTTTTTTTTTTAGATTTCCATGAATATGTCCAATATTAAGTTTTAACAATTATCTTAGTATATTTTGTATAACAATTATTTAATAATTTAGTTATTTTGTGTAGGTGTAACTAGAGACATGTTCATGTGTATATATATGTGATCTTGTTAATTAAGTATATGTTCAACATAGAGTAGTATATAATCTTGCTATTTGATTGATTTTTAACTTTGAATAATGTATTTCAATTTCAAAACTATATTTTTTGTTATAATGTTACTAGAACAATGATTCTAAAATAATTTTTGGCTTTAAAATAGTTTTTTTAACATGTCTTTTAGCAAAAAATATGTTTTCGGCTACCAAAATAATGTTTGGTAACAAAAAATATAATTTTCTGGTACCAAATTTTAGTAGCAGAAAACATAATTATGCTACCAAATTTATATTTTGGTGGCAAAAAGGTATTTTTTGCTACTAAAAGTTATGCTTGATAGCAAATCATATAAAAACTTTTAAACTTATATTTTGTGCATGTATTATTATTATTTTTTAGTTTTTTATGAATATGTCATATATTAAGTTTTAACAATCATCCTACACCACAATAGAATAGCCCTTTTATAACATTTAGTTATAACGTTTAAAAAAACGTTATTAAACGTTTTTTGGTTATATATAATAACGTTTCAAAATAGTTATAATATGTATATATATATATATAAAAGAAATTTTGGCTGGTTTATTGTATATATATTTAAATATATATATATATATATATATCTTCTTTCTGCTCATATGTTTCCCCAAATTTCTAAATTCCCGCCGCTCCATTCACTTCTTCCCCCCCCCCCCCCC
>NW_010365739.1:140361-151337 GCF_000414095.1 Morus notabilis
TTCAATTTCACCTCCGATTGAAATTAGGGTTCGTTTATGATTTTGTTATTTTTGGTTAGCTATGAGCGCCGCCAGACGAATTTGGCCAAGAGGGCGGCTCGCGAGGCCAAGGAGGCTCCTGCTCAGCCTCAGCCCCCTAAGCGCAAAGTACACATTCGGAAGATAGGCATGTCTTCCTTTCTTCTCATTTGTGCTTTAGTTTTTGCTCTCATTGTCATTTTGTCAAACAGTTAGTGGGTTGGCAAGTTTCTTATTAGTTTTTAAAAATTGTTGATTTCTTCGGCCAAAGATCATCATACAAGCATGAATTTCTTTGTTTTCTTAGTTTATGGACTGATCTTAGATGTATAAACAAGCTATATAGCCTACACGTTTACTGATCTCATTGCCTTAAAAAAAAAAACCTAAACTCACAGAGAGATGGTAAGGAATTGATGTCTAAAAATGACTTTGGTTTTATTACTTCTTGACCGGTTTCAAGCCTCCAGCGCCAAAGGTAACTGCTAGATTTTGTGTGCGTGTGTGTGCGTACGTTTTTTTTTTTTTGTTGCGGAGAAAACTGAAGAGAAAAGAAAGGAAAGGAAAATAATTGATTTTTGAGAAGAATCCCAAATGTTTTGAACTGCTTCAGTATTTTGATTCTATTATTGAAAGCTCTTCATATGATATGTGAACTTGTACTGCAGTATACACATTTGAGGCTGGTATGTCAAACCAAGAACGTGCTTTCAGGTACATATACACCGTGGCTATGATGTTTAATTTGTGTATTATGACCTAGTTCCTTATATCGAGTGATATTTGAAGTTATGACAATAATATGTTGCCGGTGTATACCATTTCGCTTGGCATATTGTTAAACCTTTTCGGTTCAGAATTCCTTGGTAAGTATGCTTTGCTTCACTCTAACGGCCATCCCCACCAATATGTCGAAGTTAGCTAAACCTTGGTAGCGTAATTGTCATTGCCTATGAAGTTTGCTCCATACGTGGAACCTTAGGGCCACCACACATTCCTTACATCAAACTTCAAAATAACATAATAAGAGAAAGATCATTTCCTTCCTCTCTATTTTCCTCACCTTGGTTATATACCTTTCTTTTCTTCTCTCTTATCATACAAAGTATTAGATTTAACCATCAATGAGCTTTTGACATGTTTGTCTAGATGTGTGTTTGTCCATTATTCATGCTTTCCTGGTTTCTTTATTGAGCATCTATTGTACCCACGAGGCAATTGATATGCTTGCAGTTGGAAGTAACATTTTAGCATCTGCTGTAATGCCTCCTTTTGATTAAAATGATTGAAGGAGTGTTGTTAGAATTTTGATATGATACCATTAAGGATTTCCAATTCTAGATTATGGTGGTTTCATTTTTCCTTTTTATTTTTGTGCAGGAGATTTTCTTGTCCAACTTAAGAGAATTGAAGCCAGAACTTTGTATTACAGCAGCATATGGGAATATTTTACCTAAGAAATTTCTCAATATACCTCCATTAGGAGAAGATCCTATGCCACCGCCACCACCACTACCAGCCTCAGTTTGTTAGAGCGTTTAATTTTTGTAATATTAAGATTTTACTCGTATAATATTTGCATAAGTATTTGGGTTTGCTTAAGTATGAATTTTTTAGTATTTTGTTTGGATTCTAATATGTATTGAAATATTTAGAGATTTTTAAATTAATATTTGGTATTTTATTTGTATATATTATTTCAAAAAATACAGGTATATAAATTTGTCTTAGTTTTGGTGACCAAAAAGATTTAATAGTAACAAATTAGTTATTTGCTACTAAATATTTGGTACATGATTCTTGTTCTTTTCGTTATCAAATACATTTTGCTACAAAAAATTTGGTCTTTAAATCTCATATTTTTCGCTACTAAATACTTTTTGCTACCAAATATTTGGTTATCAAATCTCATATATTTTGCTATCAAATACAATTTGATACTAAATATTTGGTCCTTAAATCTCATGACTTTTGTTACCAAATAGCTTTTGTTACCAAATATTTAGTGACTGAATTGCATACTTTTTGTTACTAAATATATTTTGCTATCAAAATTTTAGTATCAGAAAACGCACACTTTTTGCTACCGAAATTTTTGATCCCCGAATATCATATATTTTACTACTAAATACATTTTGTTACTAAAAAAATTTTTAGTAGCAAAAACTATTTGCTACCAAAATTTTAGTAACTAATACTTTCTGCTACCCATTTTCTGGTACCAAAATTTTTTGGTAAGAAAAATATTTTGCTACCAAAAACAGGGCATTTGGTTACCAAATTTTTGGTAACAAAAAATTCAAATTCTTGTAGTGGGTATATAGTATGCATGTAAAAAATATAATTAGAAAAAGAAAATATGGGAGTGTTTCAGGTAAGATTCAAACTCAAAAATTCAACAAGGAGGTGGGTGATATTATTATTAAGCCAAGCCTGAAATCACATAAACAATTTCCTTTACAAGGATCATTCTTTAAAAAAATTAAAAGCAGTTAGCCATTAGTTCTTAAACTTTGAGCATACTGACGTTTTAATTCACGAACTTTCAATTTTGATATATTAGTCTTTAAATTTTCGTTTTATCGATAGTTTTGGTACTTAACACTAAAATTGATGAATGATTTCTGAAATTAACAAAAATAATGATGTGTCCATTGCATGATAGCTTAAGATTTTACAGAAATAATTGCGTTAAATGGAAAATCTTCTATTTGTTAGTATTAAAACTTGTAGAAAACTAATATTTTGCATTTACTATTGTTTGTAAAAAATTTTATTCTCATGCAACAAAGATGCAGTTATGTACATTAAATTTCAAAAATTGTTTGTTAATTTCAATTTTAAGGACTAAAATTGTCAAAAATAAAAAAAAATTTAGGAACTTATACATCAAAATTAAAAGTTTATGGACCAAAATGCCACCTTACTTAAAGTTCAAGTATCAACGCCAATAATCCTTTTATATGGGGGGTAACTTTTACGTTAGAATTAAACAAGCACAATAAATGCAACGATAAAGCGCAACACACAAATAAAAAAATAAAACCAATAGCATATAACTCATAACTAACTCACAATTAAATAACACTCTCTATAAATTATGTGGTGCTTTCAAGCATTTTAATTGTTAAGGGCCCTAACAATTATATTACCCTATTTGTTTATGTCTTTTTAAGTTTTGTATGACTTTTACATATTAGGGCATGTAAAATACTAATTTTACCTCTTTAAAGCCTTACATACGACGTGCACATGTCAAATTCTGTAAGTTTTTTAAAAAGTTTATCAAATGGATTAAATGCAATAGTGAGAGAATTGATTATCCAAATTAAGAATTTAAGAGATAATTTATTAAGTCACGACAAATTTAAGGGTAAGTGTTCTAAAAATCCTAATTAAGCTAAGCATTGTTATTGACTTACTAGTGCTTTATTACCGCATTTTTACGGTCACAAAACCATTATTCCAGCACCGCCGAACCCTCCAATTGTAGTTGGCATTACTTTATTATTTATTATTTCCACACGCGCATTAAAGTTAAAAGAAAAATAGTACGAGCTGATGACCCGCCAAACAAGGTGAGCCACGAGACGCGGTCGTTTCGCATTGGTCTAAAGTCCTTTTGTTTTGCTGACAACGCCTATGTGCTGTCACTGACTTATTGGTTTTTTATGCAAGTCATTGTACGATGATTTTTGACATGTTGCACATGACAACACAATTTTGTATTTTTCTTTTTTGGAAAGCATCATTCTCACTTGTATTACTTCCTTCGTTTAAGCCTTTTCAAGCTCCGTATGACTTTTAAAAAAACACAGATTATGTAAATATTTTAATCACTTTATTCCTTAAAATACAATATTTAAAAAAACAAAACCCCCAATTTTCCGTTTGGTGATGTTGTAGGAGGGCAAAAATGGTGAGAGAGAAAATTCAGATGAGAAGGATCGAGAATGCCACAAACAGGCAAGTGACTTTCTCGTAGAGACGAAATGGGTCGTTGAAGAAGGCTCACGAGCTCTCGGTTCTCTGCGATGTCGAGGTTGCGGTGATCATCTTCTCTCAGAAAGGCAGGCTCTATGAGTTCTCAAGCCCCGAGTATGTGTTCTTTTTTTCTTTTTTTTTTTTTTTTGGCTTTTTTTGAGGAATGATTCACGAAACCCATGTTTCTTTTTCGAGTACTTATATGTTTATTTACTTCGTAACATGTAAACATTAACTTCGTACTATGAAAATTTTGTCCCATAAAAGAAACAAGTATATATAATTGCTATTTGCCCTTCTTGTTGTTTGCTATAAGGTATGGGTTAATGCACTGATCATGGTGGAGTCTAGTGTGTGTGTATGTGTATATATACACGTGTGTGTGTTTGTATCTGTAAATTTTGTTTGACCGGTACCTAGCTCTTCAATACCATGTAGATTCTGCAAAATGATCCTTGCCCATTTGTTTATATATAATATTTAGTTTTTCCCTTCTCTTCAAGTACTTGATAATATCACTGCCTAGCTGTTGTGTTGTACCTGAAGATGCTTTTGTGTTGATCTTCTTGGAAAAATATCTTGATAGATTTTCTCTATTTCATTTCAAGTACTAATCACTTGATCTAATGCTTGTAAGATCATAAATCCGCTCGTCAAGTGCACCGTTGTACCTAGCCCTTGCTTCTAGTACTTATATAATTGCTAGTTTTCTTGGTGGCCATTTATTATATATGTGAGTGTGTGTATGTATATATGCCCTACAAAAGTTGCAATTACATCACGAATGACTATTATAAGTACTTGCTTTAGACGAGTTTTCTGATTGGAGATATTTCTTCTTCTTTCAGTATCTAGACGTACGTACGTTTAAAAGTCATTGAGAATCTAGAAGGGGGTTCATCATAGGTCAAAAAATCGTAATAATTACTAGGAGGTAAAAGGTGGTTTTTAACAAACATTCCGATCTAATTTTATATAAGATTTCTACTTGTTATTAGTTGTCTACGCTGTTCATATGGGAGGTGGCTGAGATTTTATGGAACTTTGGTTAACTTTCTGATTGTGATGCTTGTTAAAATGCCAATTAGAGTTTGTTATGTGGAGTCTATGTATGTTTCAGCTTTTGCTGACAACCCATCTGACGAAACTTATACCTCACTTAAAATGAAGGATTAATATATATATGCAAATCACATTACAAACTGTAAAATATACATGAGTTGGTTAGTTGTTAATTAGTACAGCCGAAGCTTATAAAAGTCGTCTTTATATGCAAGAGCAAGAGAAATTCCCTGTGTATACTATCCTTGAAACGAACCTTTAATGAAAATACATGAAACTTGTTATGAGAATTATAGACTACTAGACTCTAGAACTTTCTATACCCCAAAGCTCATACTTGCATGATCAAAAGCTTGGCCCCAAGAAAGTTAGTTATGATCACAAAAAATCACACTGCAAAAACTTTTTTTTTTCTTTTTTTTTTTTTACTTTTACTTCTTCACTTATCATGGTTACTTGGAGCTTCATGTGCTTGAATTCGGAGCTATAACTGTGCAATGCATGGCCTCACATAACTTTTAATGGAACCAAGGAGTACTAAAACATCATTTAATTATCAACTTGTGACTTAGGGTCTTTCATATTGTATTGTGTATTATTATTTAAACAAAAAATGAGATAGTGGAGTCCACATGCCAAATTGTGAATGCATAGAGTTACAAAGAGAGTGCTTTTTAGAGTGACAAAGAGTGATGCTAGCATTTCTCTGTACTCTTATAAGTGAATGCCATTTGAAGCATGGTTATATTTGGATCCCATTGGATTGGCCTTGTTTATGTTATCGGAGGAGTAACATCTAAATAGCATTTGTAACATGATACTAAAATCTATTTAAACTCTATAACATCTAGATAGCATTTGTAACATGATACTAGATAGCATTTGTAACATGACACTAAAGATCTATTTAAACTCTATAGTGAGTTGTGTGTGTGTGTGTCCCATTGGATTGGCCTTGTTTCTGTTATCGGAGGAGTAGCATCTAGATAGCATTTGTAACATGATACTAAAGATCTATTTAAACTCTATAGTGAGTTGTGTGTGTGTGAGAATAGAGCTCCGGATTTACATGAAATCCTTTGGAAACGAAATAAATTATGCTTTCAGCATTAACTAATTATATATGTACTTTTAGGTATGTTCACCATACCATAATGAAAAGTAATAGGAAAATATATAAACGTAAAAAGCAAAGAAAAGAAATGAGAATCGGGATTATTGATTTCCTACCTAGCTTATTTATTCGGAAAAGGATTCTAAACAATAATCTCTCTTTTTAGTGTTTACTAAAGTTTGAGATAGAAATCTTATCAATTCAATTAATAAAATTACCTTCTTTGTGATTCAATAATCATTGACTCGATAAAGGCCTATTAGTAAATTCAACAATTATTCAAAGTGACCTAGATTAATAACAACCAAAGTGGAGTTAGGTTTGACATTCCTTGCGTCATGTGTGCACCACTGAGTTCTTATTCCTGATTTTGTATGTATAGACATGTGTAGTTGCTAAGTTGGTAAAGATAAACACTACTCTTATTTCCTTTCTGTTCATTTGAAGTTAACATACCCTTAAAAGATTGAGTAAAGATCTGTCGTTTTTAAATATATTCCGAGAAAGTAATCTTAAATTAGATATTTTCCATGTAATTAGTTGTGGTTAAAAGTTCCATTTGGATCATGATGATTCACCTTCTTGGCATATACATGTTAGAGATTCTTGCTATTGGAAGTAAAAGTGGAAAACTTGTAACTAAGGACAGTTATATCAATCTATTATGTATAGACATGTGTAGTTGCTAAGTTGGTAGAGAGAAACACTACTCTTATTTCCTTTCCGTTCATTTGAAGTTAATATACCCTTAAAAGATAGAGTAAAGGTCTGTCCTTTTTAAATATATTCTGAGAAAGTATCTTAAATTAGATATTTTTCATGTAATTAATTGTGGTTAAAAGGTTCATTTGGATAATGATGATTCACCTTCTTGACATACACATGTTAGAGATTCATTCTATTGGAAGTAAAAGTAGAAAACTTGTAACTAAGGACAATTATATCAATCTATTATGTATAAACATGTGTAGTTGCTAAGTTGGTAAAGAGAAACACTGCTTTTATTTCCTTTCCGTTAATTTAAAGTTAACATACCCGTAAAAGATTGAGTAAAGTCTGTCCTTTTCAAATATATTATGAGAAAGTAATCTTAAACTAGATATTTTTCATGTAATATTAGTTGTGGTTAAAAGGTTCATTTGGATCTTGATGATTCACCTTGTTGGCATATACATGTTAGAGAGTCATGCTACTAGAAGTAAAAGTGGAAAACTTGTGACCAAGGAAACTTATATCAATCTATTATGTATAGACATGTGTAGTTGCTAAGTTGGTAAAGAGAAACACTATTCTTATTTTCTTTCCGTTCATTTGAAGTTAACATACCCTTAAACGATTGAGTAGAGATTTGTGCTTTTCAAATATATTTCGAGAAAGTAATCTTAAATTAGATATTTTTCATGTAATTAGTTGTGGTTAAAAGGTTCATTTGGATCATAGTGATTCACCTTCTTGGCATATACATGTTAGAGATTCGTGCTACTAGAAGTAAAACTGGAAAACCTGTAACTAAGGACAATTATAGCAATCTATTATGTATTGACATGTGTAGTTGCTAAGTTGGTAAAGAGAAACACTATTCTTATTTCCTTTTCGTTCATTTGAAGTAAACACACCCTTAAACGATTGAGTAAAGATCTGTCCTTTTAAAATATATTCTGAGAATGTAATCTTAAATTATATATTTTCCATGTAATTAATTGTGGTTAAAAGGTTCATTTGGATCATGATGATTCACCTTCTTGGCATATACATGTGAGAGATTCATGCTATTAGAAGTAAAAGTGGAAAATTTATAACTAAGGACAATTATATCAATCTCTTATTTATAGACATGTGTAGTTGCTAAGTTGGTGTAGAGAAACACTATTATTTCCTTTCCGTTCATTTGAAGTTGACATACCCTTAAACGATAGTGTAAAGATTTGTGCTGTTCAAATATATTCCGAGAAAGTAATCTTAAATTAGATATTTTTCATGTAATTAGTTGTGGTTAAAAGGTTCCTTTGGATCATGATGATTCACCTTCTTGGCATATACATGTTATAGATTCATGCTATTAGAAGTAATAGTACTGAAAAACTTGTAACTAAGGACAATTATATCAATCTATTATGTATAGACATGTGTAGTTGCTAAGTTGGTAAAGGGAAACACTACTCTTATTTCTTTTCTGTTCATTTGATGTTAACATATCTTTAAACGATTGAGTAAAGATCTGTCCTTTTTATATATTCCGAGAAAGTAATCTTAAATTGGACATTTTTCATGTAATTAGTTGTGGTTAAAAGGTTCCTTTGAATCATGCTGATTCACCTTCTTAGCATATACATGTTAGAGATTCATGCCATTAGAAGTAAGAGTGGAAAACTTTTAACTAAGGACAATTATATCAATCTATTATGAATTTTCATGATAAATATGTTTACTAATCTCTGACTATTACACTTGTCAGTGGAAAAAATTTAATTATGTACCAACCTTATCGGTAAGAGTGTTAATTCGACGGACTATTGTCAGATTTTGTTTCTATTCTTGCAAGAATTAAGTTCCGCGAACTGTGAAAACCAAAGTCTCACTTAATCCACTTTTGTTAGATTTTCGATGTTAAATATCACGTCTTAGTTATGTATGGGGTTTAGTTGATGGCAAAATGGCAAAGCCAGTTTTTGAGGGATTGTGGTGGTTGGTTCCCTCTGTCTTCTTCGATGAAATAAAAGAAAGCCCTAGTCTTAATCAAAAACTTAAACCAGCGCCAAAAAAAAAAAAAAAAAAGTGAAAAAAATACGAAGTTGTGCTATGTTGAAGAACTCTGGTCGAACTCTGACACTGGAAGAAGAAAAGGCTTTTGATTAACAGCTTTGAACTAGACTTTCGTTTTCTTAGTTTTATTTGTTCTTAAACTAGAGTTTTATTTTCGCAGTTTGCTTGTATTTTATTTCCAGTTGCTTGTTGGTGTTTGTTAGTCTGTGCGTTGTTGTTTTTGTTTCTTCTTGGAAGTGATTTTGATTCTTTGTCTGTGGCTGCAGCTTTAGTTGTTGATATGTTGGAGTAGTTGTTTTTCCTACTCCTCTTTTGTAGCTTATTTTCCTCTATAATGAAGCTCATTTCAGCTAAGGAAAAAAAAAGAAAAAAAAAAGAAGCTTTGAATGAAAAATGCTTGAATTGATTAGGAAACAATATAGACTAAGGAACTTTTTTTTTTGGAACTTGTAAGATTTTTTCCTTTAATATTAGGAAACTAACTTACCGTTATAGTGGCCCATATCTTCCACTTTGTAGGGACGCGAATAACGTTCGAAAACCGTCCATAACCGCTGCCCACGTGTTGTGCACGATTAAGAATACTCTGTGATGGACAGAGTATATATATATATATATACGAGTGCATTTCCTTCCGGTTGGTCCCTAAGCCTTTCAATCTTATTCAGTAAAATACACCATCTATTTGAGATTGAGTGAGGATTAGAAGCGCCAAATCCGAGTTAAATATCTGTCGAGCGTAAGAAGTTATCAATGGCCGGAGGTATGCTTTCAATTCAATTCTATTCCGCAATATTGATCTAAATGCTATTGAGTTTGTTAGAAGCATGTTTAGATTGTTTCAGATTTAGTTTACATTTGGTATCAGAGCCTTAATTACTTCTGCCTTGATGTTACTTTGTTTTCCAAGAGAAACTCTGTTTACGCCGAAAAAAAATTTTCAGAAACTTTTTCAATTTGAAAAATTGAAATAATGATTTTCTTTGTTTTTTGATGTAAAATGAGATTAGAAATCATTAAGAAATTAGATTTCTAACATTTCTGCAATTTGAAACATCAATTTTGGTGTATTAAACATATATAACGAACTGGGTCAAAATTCAGATAGCAACCGGGTCGAAATCGACCCGTCTGGAGGTTGAAGAAGACATCCCAGGTGCTTGAAACGACAAGTCGTTTTCATTCACTGTGCAAAATAATGGGATGTCGTTTTTGGCAAAAAATGTCGTTTTTTTGGGCTTCAGTTTTTCAAAAAAAAAAAAAAAGTTTTTTTTTGGAACGGATTTTTGGGTTCTATTTACAGAATTTATATGAATTATTTTTGTGCATAAAATCAAATCTCGAGTGATTCATATAATTTTAATTAATTAAGGAGTAGCCACAGCATCTTTAATTATACAAAATTATATATTAAGTGCTTTAGGATCACATTATGACATTAATTGTGGTTAGTCATTTTGAATATAACGAATTTTATCTCACAGGAATTTTTGTTATATTTATATGACTAATTAGGATAGAATATCAAATTATATTTCTTAATTTACCCACAGGAATTAAGAAAAGGAACATAATTTAATAGTTTTATCATAAGGATTATGAGTGGATCTAATTGAATAGGACTTTAGCCCACAGGCAAGTTTTATGACACTAGATTTATGATTTACATTGGTAAAACATGATTTAACATATTAGTCTCAATTTGGATAATAAGCATGTATATTTAATTTTTGCAGTCATGCAACCTGCAAATTTCTCTGATATAAAATGTGACATTCCCGAACTAAAGGGTGACAACTATAAGGTATGGAAGGAGAGGATTCTTCTTCATTTGGGGTGGATGGATATTGACTATGCTATTCGGAGGGCTGACCCCCCTGCCATTACTGCGACCAGTCAACCTGATGATGTTGACCGGTATGAGAAATGGGATCATCTAATCGCCTTTGTGTCATGTTTATAAAAACAAAGATCTCTGCTGGCATCCGTGGTTCGGTCGATCAGCATGACAAAGTCAAGGAATTACTGAAGGCTG
>NW_010365739.1:151934-153175 GCF_000414095.1 Morus notabilis
TAATATGGTTGACGTTAGTCATAACACATGGTGGATTGATTCTAGTTCTACAATCCATGTTTCGAATACCTTGCAGGGTATGCGAAACCTAAGGAAACCAGTGGAAAGTGAGAAGGGCATTTATTGGGGCAACAAAATGCGCTCACATGTGGAAGCTGTCGGAACATGCTGTTTAGTTTTAAGTAGTGGTTTTATTTTGAATTTAGAAAAGACATTTTATGTTCCAAGTTTTTCTAGGAATTTAATTTCAGTTTCCAGACTTGTACCTTTGGGTTATTCCTTTAATTTTTCAGAAACATCTTTAAGTTTATTTTATAAATCTGATCTTATTGGAACTGGTACATTGTCTGATGGTCTTTTCTCTATTAATTTGCAAAATAATACTACTTATGATGCTATGCATGTTCACACTGGTATGAAGCGATGTGTTATGAATGAAGATTCCTCTATGTTGTGGCACCGAAGATTAGGACATATCTCTGTAGAAAGGATTAAGAGATTAGTAAATGATGGAGTACTTAGTACTTTAGATTTTACTGATTTTGACACTTGTGTGGACTGCATAAAGGGAAAGCAGACCAACAAGAAGAAGAAAGGTGCCAAGAGGAGCTCGGACATATTAGAAATCATACATTCAGATATTTGTAGTCCAGACATGGACACGTATGGTCCGAAATACTTCGTCTCTTTCATTGATGATTACTCGCGATACATGTATCTCTACTTGCTTCATAATAAGAACGAAGCATTAAATGCCTTTAAGGTTTTTAAGGCCGAAGTAGAGAAACAAAGTGGAAAGCAAATTAAGATCGTGAGAACTGATAGAGGCGGAGAGTATTATGGTAGATACACCGAGGATGGACAAGCACCTGGACAATTTGTGAAGTTTCTTCAAGAGCATGGGATAGTTGCCCAATACACCATGCCTCGTTCTCCGGACCAGAATAATATAGCAGAAAGAAGAAACCGAACTTTAATGGACATGGTGAGAAGTATGCGTAGTAACTTCAAGCTTCCTGAATCCTTGTGGACTGAAGCTCTTAAAACGGCAGTGTATATATTAAACCGAGTTCCGACCAAGGCTGTCCCAAAGACACCATTTGAATTATGGAAAGGTTGGAAACCCAGTTTGCGACATATACGCGTTTGGGGATGCCCATCTGAAGTGAGAGTTTACAACCCACAAGAAAAGAAACTAGACCCAAGGACCATTAGTGGGTATTTCATTGGATATGCCGAAA
>NW_010365739.1:154293-164676 GCF_000414095.1 Morus notabilis
AAGAAATCCATATATGGATTGAAACAAGCCTCCTGGCAATGGTATTTGAAATTTCATGATGTTATCTCCTCATTTGGATTTGTAGAAAACATTATGGATAAATGTATATACCAGAAGGTTAGTGGGAGTAAGATTTGTTTCCTTATCTTGTATGTGGATGATATTTTACTTGCAACCAATGATAGGGGTTTGCTATATGAGGTGAAACAATTCCTCTCTGAAAACTTTGATATGAAGGATTTGGGTGATGCATCTTATGTCATTGGCATTAAGATACATAGAGACAGATTTCGAGGAATTTTGTGTTTGTCTCAAGAGACCTATATCAACAAAGTTTTAGAGAGATTTCGGATGAAAGATTGTTCACCAAGTGTAGCTCCCATTGTGAAGGGTGAAAGATTCAATTTGAATCAATGCCCTAAAAATGAACTTGAAAGGGAACAAATGAAGAACATTCCTTATGCTTCAGTTGTTGGAAGCTTGATGTATGCTCAGGTCTGCACAAGACCTGACATTGCATTTGCTGTGGGGATGTTAGGCAGATATCAGAGTAATCCAGGTATGGACCACTGGAAAGCTGCAAAGAAAGTGTTGAGGTACCTTCAAGGGACCAAGGATTACATGCTTATGTACAGACGGACTGATAGTTTGGAAGTGATTGGCTACTCTGATTCGGACTTCGCTGGCTGTGTTGATTCATGAAAATCAACATCAGGATACATATTTATGTTTGCTGGTGGAGCTGTATCTTGGAGAAGCGCAAAGCAGACCTTGACTGCAACTTCCACTATGGAGGCTGAGTTCGTTTCTTGTTTTGAGGCTACTTCGCATGTTGTATGGATGAAGAGTTTCATTTCTGGGCTTGGAATTATGGATTCAATTTCTAGGCCATTGCAGATATATTGTGACAATTCAGCTGCAGTTTTCATGGCTAAGAATAACAAAAGTGGTAGTCGAAGCAAGCACATCGACGTCAAGTATCTAGCCATAAGGGAACGTGTTAAAGAAAAAACAGTGGCTATTGAACACGTTAGCACTGAATTGATGATTGCTGATCCTTTAACAAAAGGCATGCCACCATTGAAATTTAAGGATCATGTAGATAGAATGAGACTTGGTTCCTTTATGTGATTTTCGTTGTAAGAACGAATGTTATTTTCAATGAAACTCTAATTGTGATGTTTTCTCATATTTGTTTTTTCTAGTGTACACATTTATTTTGAGAAATAACATTATTGTTTGGACCTGGAATAAACGGTTTATTCATTAAGTTGTATGGGCTAGTGTTTAAGAGACATGATGCATTGTGATACATGGAAGATAATACTCATTTTAAGAGGATCTATCGCCATGATTCATGTATTTTGTTTCTTATTGAGATAAATGATGGAATATATGGACCAAGTGGGAGAATGTAAGATTTTTTCCTTTAATATTAGGAAACTAACTTACCGTTATAGTGGCCCATATCTTCCACTTTGTAGGGACGCGAATAACGTTCGAAACCCGTCCATAACCACTGCCCACGTGTTGTGCACGATTAAGAATATTCTGTGATGGACTGAGTATACATATATATACGAGTGCATTTCCTTCCGTTGGTCCCTAAGCCTTTCAATCTTATTCAGTAAAATACACCATCTATTTGAGATTGAGTGAGGATTAGAAGCGCCAAATCCGAGTTAAATATCTGTCGAGCGTAAGAAGTTATCAATGGCCGGAGGTATGCTTTCAATTCGATTCTATTCCGCAATATTGATCTAAATGCTATTGAGTTTCTTAGAAGCATGTTTAGATCGTTTAAGATTTAGTTTACAGAACTTTGTTTGAATGGATTAGAAAACAAGCTGCGCATCACAAGAAAAGACTTGTGATGAAAAGATTGTGTGGGAACTTTCTTTGTCTCCTTTTGTTTTGTTTTATGTTTTTCTTTTTTGTCATTATTTTTATAGCTGCCTATTACCAACAACTTGTTTGATTGTTTGCTTTGCTACAATATAATTTTTAAAATGTCTAGCACTTTGAAACTGTTGAGAAGATGGCATGACACTTTTGATTGTCATGTGAATTATTTTGAGGATGCGATGAAATTTCAAATGGAACGAGTTCTTAAAGTGAAAGGAACTTTTTCTTATTTTAAAAGGTTTTATTGAAAGAAGGGTGAAGAACGATAATTTGGAAGAGTCAATTTAGATAACCCCATTAACATCCTCATAGAGTGCCAAATGTCCAAAATTTAGATGAAATGAGACGTTTCCATAGTTTGAGAGGAATGGAAGCTACAAATGCAAGTTCAAGGACTAAAGTGAGATTTTAGTCAAGTGGATGAATTTTTTTTTTTTTTTAAATTTGTCCTTTATTCCTATTGTTCACTTTTTTCTCCTTCCCTTTTCTCTTTCATGCTTCAAATTTAGGCTAAAGTCTTAACTTTGAGCAACTTTCTCACTGATTTATTTTCTTTTGTTTTTGTTTCAACCCTCTCAAAGATACTTCATATATTCATTTCGTCTCAGTATTTGAGCAACTAGCTGGTTAAAAATCAACAATATCTGCATGGCTAGTTTCATGCTCAATTATGAGAGTGTGCCTGTTCATGCTCAATTATCTAATCCTTAGTATAATATGTTCTAGTTTTCTTTTTCTAATCCTTGGTAATGTACTATTGTATATTTCTCTTTAAAATTAGTGAAGCAGTCGTAGTTTTGCGTGAAGTTGATTAATACGTTATAACTTGTTAGTCTATGGCCTTACTGCTAATTGGCAGTAAGTTGTGCATGCACTATGTTTTTGCAATACGTCTATAATTATATGAAACTGCATATGTAACGTTACTATTGCAGCATCTCCAATGTTAAATTAGTGTGGTAATGTCAAATTTTCGTATTCCCATGCAATTTTATTTTTATGCTAAATTAGTAAATTTGACATATGGTATCCACCAAGTATAGCATATGCCAAATATTTGTACTTGATTGTTATTAGTTGGAAATTTTAATAATTACAACATCAGAATTTTCAAATTAATTTAAAATTAAAAGTTTATTTTTATAACTTTCAAAACTTAATAATTATGAGAAAATGTAGATTTAGCATTTGAAATACCATTATGCACTAAAGTATGAATAAAAATAACACATCAAGCATTTAATTTTCAGTCTTTTGATGCCAAATATGTCGTTGACAATAGCATTTAGATTTAAGATCGTCTAAATTAACTAATTGGAAACTATCTCGGCACTATTGATCTATTTCCATATTGTTAAACATGGACAATCAAGGAATTTTCTCAATGATAAGATTTGTTCTAATCATTAAGAAAATGTAGATTATGAGAAAATTAAGTTATAATTGTCTTGATTATGATAAAATGTAGATTTAGCATTTGAAATAGCATTATGCACTATAGTATGAATAAAAATAACATATCAAGCATTTAATTTTCAGTTTTTTTGATGCCAAATATGTCGTTGAGAATAGCATTTAGATTGAAGATAGTCTAAAATAACTAATTGGAAACTATCTAAGCACTATTGATCTAAAACGATATTGTTAGACATGGACAATCAAATAATTTTCTCAATGATAAGTTTTGTTCTTATCTTAAGGAATTTGAATGTCTTTTTAATATCATTGCTAACCAATGATTTAGGCAAACATAAAAGAAAGAGTTTAGAGAAAAGAATATAATTAGGGTAGAGAAATTTATCCAATTCTAGAGACATAGAGATAGAACAGGAAAAGAGAAAGAGAATTCAAAAAAGGAATAAGAAATGAAACTATAATACTCAATATTCATTAATCAATCATTTCTAGCATAATAGCGTGGTGCCTTACCGCAGTGCAGGCAAATTTGCGGTAACGGTCATGCTGGTGCTTCAAGATTCCAATGCATTGAATTGAAATTACAACTAATGTATTTGCGTAGATTTAAAATATCAAAAAGATAAACTTGACTAGTCCTAAATAGTCCTAAGAGATAATCATAACCATAAATTCAAAGTAATTAATTAAAACTTTTAAAAACTCTAATCCAGTTCTTCATCAACGGGCTACTACAATTAACAGCAACGTTGCTTTTTTTTTTTTTTGTTTTTTAATATATTTCTGGTTATGAAGCATTGTATCAATAGTAAAATATTTGAACATCTTCATGTAATATGTTTTGGATGTTTCAGCATGCGAAAAATCATCGAACGATACCGTAAACAGCCAAAAGATCTTGAGCAAACTAACATGACTGAAGCCGATCAACAATACATGCAGGTTAGAAACTCCATATCTTGGAATATGATATTTCATCTCTCTGATTTTTATTCAAGCATTGATACATGTATGCCACTTAAATAATGATTTTTGTGTTTGGTATGAGGGTTTAAATTAGGGTGGTTTTGATTTTAAAATCAGAACCATGATTCATGATTTGAACATGTGGTCCATACCATGGTTCTGGAACCGGAATTAAAATTAGGGGTTTGAACCATCCAAAACCAAGAGGGAGGGTTGTTTTATTTTTTAGAGTGATTTTAGTTTAAAACATCACATCAGGATCCACACTTTGAACCAAAACCATCCAAACTAAATACTGACTTTCAAAAACCATTTTTTACTTTTTGCAAACAAATAAAGGTTAGAACCAGAATCATGAACTCCGGTTTTAAAACTCTCATACCAAATGTAACCTTAATGTTTTACTATTTCAGAATCATCTATATATTGTACAACTACTCGTGACGTGAGAATAAAGTATTTTGTAATTTATAACTCGCATGCAATCAAATACTTTCTTTGCTCTTGAGGATCATAAGGAGTACTTGGCTAGCCATGTTTCATTGAACTACAATGATCAGACTGTAACAAAATTTATAACAATCAAATGCTATCTGAATCACTACCTTGCTAAAGTTTTTTTGAATATCTGACAAAAAAACCACTAGAAGGCTCACTCTGAAAACACATATTCTGATCCATAATGCAACTAATATATGCCAACTTTTTGTAACCAAGTTTGTTTTTTCCGATAACAATGAATATATATGGATTCTCTTGTCACATTTTTTTCTTAATTAATGTAACTGTCGAATTAATAATAAACCGCTATAAATTTTGCGTATTTGTCTATCTTGTATATTATTGCACTCGTTAATAAAGGATTAGTGCGCTTAATCCGTAACAACAATTACATAATGGTAAAAAGGAGCAAAATTTCACAAAGGGTATATCATAAAGTCCAGTGTAAATCTTCTTAATCCAATGTAATACCTGTAGAATCGGATATTGGGTTCCAAGCCGAAAGCAGATTTCCCACGAATTTTAATATCAGAAAACAATAGGCTAAGACAAGAAGCCCATGTTGCATCCGCAAGAACAGGATTGTTCACTGAGATTCGATCATTATCTCTGTAAGCCTCGCCTTTTTCTGGCCCCAAACTCCCTTGGCGAGCAAAACCAAGTGATTCTGCAGCGTTCAGGAATGCTTTTGATTCAGCTGATGACAGAATATTTTCAACCTGAACCTCTAACTAACAATTATTATAACATGGAAAAATTCAGCAACACATTACTGAATTCTGAGAAACTAAATTCAACCAAATTTTGTTCCTAAAAATGTTCAAAATAATAAATTTGAAAAACTGATTTGGAGATTTTGGAAATTTGGAAATTTTAAAAAAATGAAATATGGAAATTTTGAGATAATGGATGAGATTCATACTGTGAAAAGATCGGTGTCTTTGAGGCGAGTGATGTGGAGATTTTGTTTTGGTTTGATCGCAGGGCAATTTGATGTCGTTTTTGGGAAAACAGCTTCTCCTTCTTCACCATAATTTTATTTTTCATTTTAAATTTTCACGTTAGATCTGCCACAAACTCCACGTAGTTAAGATTTGTACCATAATTTATTTATGTAAAATCTTCACCACTTCGTGTTTTTTTTTTTTTTTTTTTTTTTTTTCCCTTTTCCTTTTTTTTTTTTTTTCCCCATACTCTATATACTATGCCACATACTCCACACAGTTAAGATTTGTATCATAATTTATTTAATGTTAGAATCTCTACCACTTTGATTTATTTTTTGTTTTTTGTTTTTACCTCATCTATCCTTTTAACTGAAAACGTTTCTAAGAAAACTAGTTATTCACAAATATCTCAGTGTTTTTTTTTTTTTTTTTGTAAATGTATGTTTTTATTTTTCATTTTAAATTTTCAATATAATTCAAAAGTATATTATTTTTCTCATATATATTACAACACCAACATTAAAACCTTTAAGATTCACACCTATATCAAAATAAAAATTGTGATGGGTGGTTGAATGTGTTTGTTGGGACATAACATCGGATGGTATTTAAATACCAACGACTTATCAAGGAGGTACATCTTGTACTTTAAAATAAATAAATAAATAAATAAATAAATAAATAACTTTTAAAGATGTGAAGTCTTGAAAATGATTAATCTTTTTCTCGGGACTGAGTTAGAAGCAGATGCGGTTGGCCTTTTTTTGAGAGTACAAACCACGTGTGGTGTTCAAAGGCTTAGCCCATATTTATTTTAACAATTCAAACTGTTATTTGGGATTCAAACTTTAATTCAAGATTTAAATTGATGTTTAAGAGAAGAAAATTCAAGGACAATTTAATCCATTAACAATAGTTCAAGGATAACTCAAATTGTTGAGTTTAGAATTCATCGTCTGCCCTTAAATTCTAACAATCCGAATTGATCAACAGTCAAATAGTTACAGATTCTACTTTTTCTCTCTTTTCAATTTCAATCTTAAAAATGTCATAACTTTTTCATTAAAATTCCAATTCAGATGATTTTTTTAATGTGTTTATAATGAAGAGAGGAACAAATAACCACCCATATTGCATATTTTTTAATGTCATTTATAATGAGATTTTATAAGATTTGTTATAAAACTCTAATGATAGTTTTCAACACTTTATCCAAACACAGTTCGGATTTTATTCCAAATTCAAATTACAATTTATTTGCATATCCAAACAACAGTTCGGATCACAGTTTGAATCACTACAATTTAGATTATACAATTCTAACTAAAGGTGTTCAAATATCTACAATTTAAGTTGTTGAACCAAACAAGCTCTTAGCCTTTGGAGGTAATTATGATGGAAGATTCGAGAGTAAATGCTTTTGTACAAAGTAAAAAGACAGTAATTTTCACCGGATTATTAAAGTGTTCAAAAGCGACAATGAGCTAGCTACGATTTTTTACTATGGGATAACCATTTTATATTTCTTTGATGTCACTCATATGTTTATTTTTAGTAAATTTGACACTAAATATAGTATATATAAAATTTTAACATTTAGTTCATATTAGTTGATATCTATATATGTATATATATTTTTTTCATTTAATCATTACGATATGGAGCTCTTATTTATGAGCTTATAGAAAACAAAATGTTTAGTCCATAACTAATGCGAGGTTCAGGTAAAGAGTCAATAACTCAACAAATCTTATAACTCAGAACAATATATATAAAACATATATGTATATGTATATGTATTACAAAGAAAAAGTTATTACGACGAATCATCTAAAGGGCATCCAGGTAATGAAAATAGCAAATGAGATCATCAAAGTTATTTAAAGAGGACCGCGTCAAAAGAAATAACGAAACCTTGTGAGACATGGTTTGTTGGCGGGCCTTCGTAACCTTTTGAAAAAAGATGGGAAGAGATGACGATCATGAAAATGATATAATGGATGATTGCTTAAAGTTAGAATGTATGAAGAATTTTGCTTATAGTTAAAAAAATACTGAAAGAATTTTGGTGTGGACATGACAATAATTTTACCTTGTTGTGTGGAAAGAATTGTCTATTTACTTTATTGTGGTTTTCAGGCGTTACCGTTGTCATTTTTTGAACTTTTTGTTGCTTTTAAATTTGATGTCATTTTTTGAACTTTTAGCTTCTTAAGTTACTGTTGTCTTCTCATTCTACCTTGTTTTATTTAAACTTTAAAAGTACCTAACTTTTGCAAGGTTTGTTACTCAAAATGGATTTTTGAGGTAGTTAAGCATTACAGAACAACTTCATGGCTAAAATTAGATTAGAGAGAAATACAGTAAATCTGAGATGCAAGTTGTGTAACACTTTTGTAACCTTCTTTTTCATCATAGTGCATAACTCCCACTACTATAAATTTTGTTTATATGCTTGTTTGTATTTATTTTAAATTATTGCTCTCGTTAATGAAAATTAAGTTACTTAATCCGCAACAACATAAAAGGAGCAATATTTTCTTAAGGGCCAATCATCAAATTCAAGGTAAATCTTCCTAATCCAATGCAATACCCTATAAATCGGACATTGGGGTTCAACCCAACATCAACTTTTCCTCGAATTTTAATATCATAAAACAATGAGAAAATGAGACAAATAATTCTTAAAATGTATGTATATGAATTTTTACCTTTTATTTTTTATTATCTTTTTTTAGTAAAATAACTATATTAGTCAAAATGGTAATAATTAAGAGTAAATAGTAAAAATTCAGACTGATGCACTCTAAGTGTACGTATGGTTTGGTGAAATGACCATTACAATGAAATGACAATTCTTGGTTAGACAAAAAGACTTAGGAACGACTATTCTTATTGAATTGTTATTCAATCAAGTGGTTGAATAACAATTCTTGAAATGAACGAGTTGAATGACCATTTCATTTCAAAACTGAAATAATTAAAATTTTCGCTTCCTAAATTCCCCATCCTAATGTTATAAAATTTACTTTAAATATCCTTTTTCACCATCTCAATATTAATAAATAAGATAAAAACTTATACTATATATTATGTTCTATTTCAAGATTAACCAACATTGTAATTCCAATATTAATTCAAATGCTCAACTAAACAACGAAATTTGACTAAATCATTAATCTATTCTCATTCTCATTCTATTATTTTCATATTCTTATTCTTTTTTCTACTTTATTTCTACTCTATTCCATCAAACCAAACGTATTCTAAGACAAGTTCAAACAACTCACCATTTCTGTAAGCCTCATGTTTATCTGGACCCAAACTCTCTTAGCGAGCAAAACCAATAGATTCTGTAGCTTCGACAAATGCCTTTCTCGACTGATGAGAGGAAATTTTGAACCTAAACACATATAGAATTATCATAATATGAAAAATTCAGCATCATATAACTTAATTATGAGAAACTCTAAATGCTCCCAAACTTTCATTTCCTCATTCGATTCCTTAAAACAAGGAAAAATCACGACACTGTCACATCCCAGAGCATTTGTTCAAGCGACACTGAATTTGACGAGCTGATGTTTCAGTGTATATATACACCAAGTAAAGCACAAATAGAAGCTCCAATCAAGTCTATAGTATGCATGTAAAAAAATATAATTAGAAAAATAAAATATGGGAGTGTTTCAGGTAAGATTCAAACTCAAAAATTCAATATGGAGGTGGGTTTGATATTATTATTAAGTCAAGCCTGAAATCTCGGAAACAATTTCCTTTACAAGGATCTGTAACACCCTGAAGAATTAATTGAGATTAATTAAGGTAATTGAGATTATTAGTGTGCCTAATCTGATTTAATTAATTGAGTTTAAATAATTTCAAGGTATTTAAATTATTCACAGTAATTTATTTAATCCAGAAGTGTGTATAGGCGTATTTCTGGACTGTTATATTTTACACATGTCACTTTCTTTTATTTTTCTTTTCTTTTCTTTTTCTTTTTCCTTTCTTTTCCTTCCTTTTTCTTTTCTTTCCCGTGCGTTTCTCTCTCTCTCTCTCACACACACTTCCGTGCTCTCTCTCACTCTCTCTCTCCCATTTGTGTCTTAAATCAAAACCGGATTCGAACCAAGAGTGATTTCAAAGAGTTTTCAACGTCAAGAGAAGGATTCAAGGTAAGATTACTGAAAGAACCTCTCTTGAATCTATGTTTTTCGGATTTCAAAATTTATTTTTGGTTCAAAACGGATTTTGAGTAAAACTAGGGTAGAAATTGGAGATCTTGGGTTCTTTGGACTTGTTTTAGTACCTAGAACCCAGATCTAGTGGTTGTCCCTTGAGATTTTGTGAATTGGGACTGGATTTGCAGGTTTTTGAACTGATTTCCGCGAGTTTTCGTGAACTGGCGTTCTCCACCGGTCGACCGCATCGGTCGACCGAATCTTGCTATGGCCACCGGCCGACCGGTCCGGTCGACCGGACGCACACCACCGGCCGACCGGTGGTGATGCACTTCTCTATCACCGGTCGACCGGTGTACACGGGGTTTTACCCTGTTTGGCCTGAAATTGTTATTTTGACCCCTGTTTTCGGGAAAAACCCAAATTAGCTTCATTTGGGGACTTGGGATAAAAGGATTAGCATC
>NW_010365739.1:169129-169279 GCF_000414095.1 Morus notabilis
TAGGATGCGGAGAGTGCATCATCGGGGGCAGAACCCGAAACCGGTCCGGGTAGGCGAGGCACTTGGTTAGGTAAGTAATTTGTACTAATTACTTGCTGAAGCCTGTAACATGGTTATTTTCAGTTATATTTCCTTTGAGAAAAAGGATGT
>NW_010365739.1:169368-178293 GCF_000414095.1 Morus notabilis
TATTTCAAATTATATCCTACTGGGCCTTTCGCTCACGTTTTATGTTTCAAATGTTTAAAACCCCTCCCAGGAGACTCTAGGAGCGGGGCACAGTAGCGGGAGTAGCTGAGTGGAGCTACGGAACGATCAAGTGAGGATTGTGTTCATCCTCTGACATAAAGTGTAAGGAATATGTAAGAATTTGTAATAAATGACATTTGAATTTACTAGACTGTGGATGATGTCTATTGTAATTGATTATTTACATGTGCATGTATGTACGATCCTGTATGTCCTGTGGGGTGGAGCCCTGTGTGCTAGAGGCTCCTGGATTATGTAATTCATTTATATTTTAATGCAGTTAAGTGTGGGGCCCGGTCTGGGAATCTGCTTTATTAATCCCTAATCGAGCTCCACGTCACCCACTCCGTTTGGGGGGCGTGACAGGATCATTCTTTAAAAAAATTTAAAGCAGTTAGCCATAGGTTCTTAAACTTTGAGCATGATGACGCTTTAGTTCTCCAACTTTCAATTTTGACATATTAGTCTCTAAACTTTCGTTTTATTGATAGTTTTGGTACTTAACACTAAAATTGACGAATAATTTTTAAAATTAACAAAGATAATGATGTGTCCATTGCATGATAACTTAAGATTTTACAGAAACAATTGCGTTATATGGAAAATCTTCTATTTGTTAGTATTAAAACTTGTAGAAAACTAATATTTTGCATTTACTATAATTTGTAAAATTTTCAATTATCATGCAACAAAGATGCAGTTATGTACGTTAAATTTCAAAAATTGGTCATTAATTTCAATTTTAATGACCAAAATTGTCAAAAATAAAAAAATTCAGGATCTTATATATCAAAATTAAAAGTTTATGGACCAAAATGTCACCTTACTTAAAAATCAAGTATCAACGCCAATAATCCTTTTTTTAAGCGGGGTAATTTGTAGGTTAGAACTAAACGAGCAATATAAATGCAACGATAAGGCACCACACACAAATAAAAAAATAAAACCAATAGCATAAAACTCATTAGTAACTCACAATTAAATAACACTCTCCATAAATTATGTGGTGCTTTCAAGCATTTTAATTGTAAGGGCCCTAACAATTATATTACCTTCTTTGTTTATGTCTTTTTAAGTTCTGCATGACTTTTAAATATTAGGGCATGTAAAATATTAATTTTACCTCTTTAAAATCTTACGTGTGTTTTTTAAAGATGTTTGTCAAGTGGATTAAATGCAACAGTTTTATAAGCTGAGAGAATTGATTATCCAAATTAAAAATTTAAGAGATAATTTATTAAATCATGATAAGTTTAAGGATAAGTGTGCTAAAAATCCTAATTAAGATAAGCATTGTTATTGACTTATTAGTGCTTTATTACAGCATTTTTACGGTCACAAAACCATTATTCCAGCAGACCAAAGCCTCCAATTGTAGTTGGCATTACTTTATTATTTATTATTTCCACACACGCATTAAAGTTCAAAGAAAAATAACTTGAGCTGATGACCCGCCAAACAAGGTGAGCCACGTGACGAGGTCGTTTCCCATTGGTCTAAAGTCCTTTTTGTTTTGCTGACAACATCCTATGTGCTGGCACTGATTTATTGGTCTTTTACGCAAGTCATTGTACGATGATTGTTGACATGTTGCACATGACAACATAACTTTTTTATTTTTCTTTTTTGGAAAGCATCACTTATCCTCACTTGTATTACTTCCTTCGTTTCTGCCTTTTCAAGAGCTCTGTATGACTTTTAAAAAAACAAAGATTATGTAAATATTTTAATCACTTTATTCGTTAAAATACAATATTAATAGGCTTTTAAAATCTATTTTATTACTGCATTTTCCTTTCTCCCTCCTTTTGTACAGATGTCATTCTCAGTTTTACCAAATCAAGATAAGCAATAAATTAGACACCACTAATGTAACATTTCCTTTTTTGTTTCTTTGTATTTTATTTTACTCCCTTTTTTTCTTTTCCATTTTTTTGTGGTTTCTTTTTTTGGTGCGGCGGGTAAGACCCTTGACGGATATAGACAAAGAGAATAATTGGCAAATATCTATAGATGAAGTGAATAAAAGAAAGGAAAAATGGAAGACTTGGTGGTCTGAAGAATAAAGATATATTCAAGAAAAGTCTCTCCTTGCATTCCACGCTCTGTGAGATCCTCTAGGGTTTCTGAGAAATCCCTCATTTATTTCCCATTTTTGCACCTTTCCCGTATGTAGTTCTTCTTCCTCTTTCTGCAAATACAAACTCGGTTTTTTTTTTTCTCTGATTTCTTTTTCTTGTTTTGGAAAAGAAATTTGATATCTTTTTTAGGGTGTTTTTTTTGGCTGTTTGGAGGATTTTTTTAGCATATATAGAAAAAAAAAAATGTATGCCTGTAATATACATTTATTTTTGTCATATTTTTGGTCGTCACTGTTCTTACAAAATCGATCGTACGTCTTCTCTCCACAGAGCTCCATAGTTAAACTTCAAATCTGTCAACGCCAGAATCTTTCAAGCTTTCTTCTAGGTATTTTGATGGAAACCATGTACACTTTTTACATTTTCATACCAATTTTGTTTTTGTCAGATTTTTTCGTTATTTTATGCTGATTTTCCTTCTTAGAATTCTTGAATTTAGGGTTAAAGCTGTGAAATGAAACTTAAAAAAATAAAAAACCCCAATTTTCCTTTTGGTGTGTTGTAGGAGGGCAAAAATGGTGAGAGGGAAAATTCAGATGAGAAGGATCGAGAATGACACAAACAGGCAAGTGACTTTCTCGAAGAGACGAAATGGGTTGTTGAAGAAGGCTCACGAGCTCTCGGTTCTCTGCGATGTCGAGGTTGCGGTGATCGTCTTCTCTCAGAAAGGCAGGTTCTATGAGTTCTCAAGCACTGAGTATGTGTTCATTTTTTTTTTCTTTTTCTTTTTTTTTTTTTTGTTCTTTTTGAGGAATGATTCACGAAACCCATGTTTCTTTTTCGAGTACTTATATGGTTATTTGCTTCGTAACATGTAAACATTAACTTCGTACTATGAAAATTTTGTCCCATAAAAGAAACAAGTATATATAATTGCTATTTGCCGTTCTTGTTGTTTGCTATAAGGTATGGGTTAATGCACTGATCATGGTGGAGTCTAGTGTGTGTATATGTGTACATATACGTGTGTGTGTTTGTATCTGTAAATTTTGTTTGACGGGTACCTAGCTCTTCAATACCATGTAGATTCTGCAAAATGATCCTTGCCCATTTGCTTATATATAATATTTAGTTTTTCCCTTCTCTTCAAGTACTTGATAATATCACCAAAGCTAGTACTGCCTAGCTGTTGTGTTGTACCTGAAGATGCTTTTGGGTTGATCTTCTTGGAGAAATATCTTGATAGATTTTCTCTATTTCATTTCAAGTACTAATCACTTGATCTAATGCTTGTAAGATCATAAATCCGCTCGTCAAGTGCACCGTGTATCTATAGTTCCCCTTTGATCCTGGGGGACCTAGCCCTTGCTTCTAGTACTTATATAATTGCTAGTTTTCTTGGTGGCCATTTATTTTATATATATATATGTGTGTGTGGAGGTGGGTCTTGGCACCGTGGTGGGAGCGCTTGTGTTTGCCCCTGGGGTCCAGGGTTCGAATTTCAGAAACGGCCTCTCCTGTGAGGGGTAAGACCACGTACATATGGGATTGAGCTTTCCTTCGAGCCTGTCATAGTACGGGAGTCACTTTGGCACTGGCGTCCATCTTTTTATATATATATATATATATGTGTGTGTGTGTTTATATATATGTATATATGCCCTACAAAAGTTGCAATTACATCACGAATGACTATTATAAGTACTTGCTTAATACGAGTTTTCTGATTGGAGATATTTCTTCTTTCAGTATCTAGACGTACGTACGTTTAAAAGTCATTGTTAATCTAGAAGGGGGTCTCATCATAGGTCAAAAATTTGTACAAAAGGTGGTTTTTAACAAACATTGAATTCCGATCTATATATGTCGCTAATTAATTTTGTAATATAAGATTTCTACTTGTTGTTAGTTGTCGACGCTGTTCATATGGGAAGTGGCTGAGATTTTATGGAACTTTGGTTAACTTTCTGATTGCGATCCTTGTTAAAATTCCAATTAGAGTTTGTTATGTGGAGTCTATGTATGTTTCAGCTTTTGCTGGCAAACCATCTGACGAAACTTATACCTCACTTAAAATGAAGGATTAATATATATATATATATCACATTACAAACTGTAAAATATACATGAGTTGGTTAGTTGTTAATTAGTACAGCCGAAGCTTATAAAAGTCGTCTTTATATGCAAGAGCAAGAGAAATTCCCTGTGTATACTATCCTTGAAACGAACCTTTAATGAAAATACATGAAACTTGTTATGAGAATTATAGACTACTATGTGCTTGAATTCGGAGCTATAACTGTGCAATGCATGGCCTCACATAACTTTTAATGGAACCAAGGAGTACTAAAACATCATTTAATTATCAACTTGTGACTTAGGGTCTTTCATGTTGTATTGTGTATTATTATTTAAACAGAAAATGAGATAGTGGAGTCCACATGTCAAACTGTGAATGCAGAGAGTGACAAAGAGAGCGTCTTATAGAGTGACAAAGAGAGCGTCTTTTAGAGTGACAAAGAGTGATGCTAGTATCTCTCTGTACTCTTATAAGTGAATACTATTTGGAGCGTGGTTATATTTGGATCCCATTAGATTGGCCTTGTTTCTGTTATCGGAGGAGTAACATCTAGATAGCATTTGTAACATGATACTAAAGATCTACTTAAACTCTATAGTGAGTTGTGTGTGTGTGTGTGTGTGTGTGAGAATAGAGCTCCGGGTTTACATGAAATCCTTTGGAAACGAAATAAATTATGCTTTCAGCATTAACTAATTATATATGTACTTTTAGGTATGTTCACCATACCATAATGAAAAGTAATAGGAAAATATATAAACGTAAAAAGCAAAGAAAAGAAATGAGAATCGGGATTATTGATTTCCTACCTAGCTTATTTATTCGGAAAAGGATTCTAAACAATAATCTCTCTTTTTAGTGTTTACTAAAGTTTGAGATAGAAATCTTATCAATTCAATTAATAAAATTACCTTCTTTGTGATTGAATAATCATTGACTCGATAAAGGCCTATTAGTAAATTCAACAATTATTCAAAGTAACCTAGATTAATAACAACCAAAGTGGAGTTAGGTTTGACATTCCTTGCGTCATGTGTGCACCACTGAGTTCTTATTCCTGATTTTGTATGTATAGACATGTGTAGTTGCTAAGTTGGTATACTCTTATTTCCTTTCCGTTCATTTAAAGTTAACATACCCTTAAAAGATTGAGTAAAGATCTGTCGTTTTTAAATATATTCCGAGAAAGTAATCTTAAATTAGATATTTTCCATGTAATTAGTTGTGGTTAAAAGGTTCATTTAGATCATGATGTTTCACCTTCTTAGCATATACATATTAGAGATTCAAGCTATTGGAAGTAAAAGTGGAAAACTTGTAACTAAGGATAATTATATCAATCTATTATGTATAGACATGTGTAGTTGCTAAGTTGGTAAAGAGAAACACTACTCTTATTTCCTTTCTGTTCATTTGAAGTTAACATACCCTTAAATGATTGAGTAAAAATCTATGCTTTTCAAATATATTCCGAGAAAGTAATCTTAAATTAGATATTTTTCATGTAATTAGTTGTGGTTAAAAGGTTCATTTGGATCATGATAATTCACCTTCTTGACATATACATGTTAGAGATTCATGCTATAGGAAGTAAAACTGGAAAACTTGTAACTAAGGACAATTATATCAATCTATTATGTATAGACATGTGTAGTTTCTAAGTTGGTAAAGAGAAACACTACTCTTATTTTCTTTCCGTTAATTTAAAGTTAACATACCCTTAAAAGATTGAGTAAAGATCTGTCATTTTCAAATATATTTCGAGAAAGTAATCTTAAATTAGATATTTTCCATGTAATTAGTTGTGGTTAAAAAGGTTCATTTGGATGATTCACCTTCTTGGCATATACATGTTAGAGATTCATGCTATTTGAAGTAACTATGGAAAACTTGTGACTAAGGACAATTATATCAATCTATTATGTATAGATATGTGTAGTTGCTAAGTTGGTAAAGAGAAACACTAATCTTACTTCCTTTCCGTTCATTTAAAGTTAACATACCCTTAAAAGATTGAGTAAAGCTCTGTCGTTTTTAAATATATTCCAAGAAAGTAATCCAAAATTAGATATTTTCATGTAATTAGTTGTGGTTAAAAGGTTCATTTGGATCATGATAATTCACCTTCTTGGCATATGCATGTTAGAGATTCATGCTATTGGAAGTAAAAGTGGAAAACTTGTAACTAAAGACAATTATATCAATCTATTATGTATAGACATGTGTAGTTGCTAAGTTGCTAAAGAGAAACACTGCTCTTATTTCATTTCCGTTCATTTGAAGTTGACATACCCTTAAAAGATTGAGTAAAGATCTGTCATTTTCAAATATATTCCGAGAAAGTAATCTTAAATTAGATATTTTCCATGTAATTAGTTGTAGTTAAAAGGTTCATTTGGATCTTGATGATTCACCTTCTTGGCATATACATGTTAAAGATTTATGCAACTAGAAGTAAAAGTGGAAAACTTTTAACTAAGGACAATTATATCAATCTATTATGTATAGACATGTGTAGATGCTAAGTTGGTAAAGAGAAACACTACTCTTATTTTCTTTCCATTCATTTGAGGTTTACATACCCTTAAAAGATTGAGTAAAGATCTATTCTTTCAAATATATTCCGAGAAAGTAATATTAAATTAGATATTTTCCATGTAATTAGTTGTGGTTAAAAGATTCATTTGGATCATGATGATTCACCTTCTTGGCATATACATGTTAGAGATTCCTGCTATTAGAAGTAAAAGTGAAAAACTTGTAACTAAGGACAATTATATCAATCTATTATGTATAGACATGTGTAGTTGCTACGTTGGTAAATTGAAACACTGCTCTTATTTCCTTTATGTTCATTTGAAGTTAACACACCCTTAAACGATTGAGTAAAGATCTGTCCTTTTGAAATATATTCTGAGAAAGTAATCTTTAATTAGATATTTTACACGTAATTAGTTGTGGTTAAAAGGTTCATTTGGATCATGATGATTCACCTTCTTAACATATACATATTAGAGATTCATGCTATTAGAAATAAAAGTGAAAAACTTGTAACTAAGGACAATTATATCAATCTATTTTGAATTTTCGTGATAAATATGTTTACTAATCTCTAACTATTACACTTGTGAGAGGGAAAATTTTAATTGTGTACCAACCTTATCGGTAAGCGTGTTAATTCGACGGTCAGATTTAGTTTCTATTCTTGCAAGAGTTAAGTTCGATTCTCCGCGAACTGTGAAAACCAAAGTCTTACTTAATCCACTTTTGTTAGATTTTAAATGTTAAATATCACGTCTTAGTTATATAAGGGGTTTTGTTGATGGCAAAATGGCAAAGCCAGTTTTTGAGGGATTGTGGTGGTTGGCTCCCTCTGTCCTCTTCGAAGAAATAAAAGAAAGCCCTAGTCTTCATCAAAAACTTAAACCAGCGCCAAAAAAAGGAAAAAAAAAAAAGTGAAAAAAATAATAAGTTGTGCTATGTTGAAGAACTCTGGTGGAACTCTGACATTGGAAGAAGAAAAGGCTTGTGATTAACAGCTTTGAACTAGACTTTCGTTTTCTTAGTTTTATTTGTTCTTAAACTAGAGTTTTATTTTCTCAGTTTGTTTGTATTTTATTTCCAGTTGCTTGTTGGTGTTTGTTAGTCTGTGCGTTGTTGTTTTTGTTTCTTCTTGGAAGTGATTTTGATTCTTTGTCTGGGGCTGCAGCTTTAGTTGTTGATATGTTGGAGTAGTTGTTTTTCCTACTCCTCTTTTGTAGCTTATTTTCCTCTATAATGAAGCTCATTTCAGCTAAGGAAAAAAACAAGAAAAAAAAGAAGAAGCTTTGAGTGAAAAATGCTTGAATTGATTAGGATATAATATAGCATAAGGAACTTTCTTTTGGGAACTTTGTTTGAATTGATTAGATAACAAGCTGCTCATCACAAGAAAAGACTTGTGATGATGAAAAGATTGTGTGGGAACTTTCTTTGTCTCCTTTTGTTTTGTTTTTTGTCATTATTTTTAGACCTGCCTATAATGAACAACTTGTTTGATTGTTTGCTTTGCTACAATATGATTTTTTAAATGTCTAGTACTTTGAAACTATTGAGAAGATGGCATGACACTTTTGATTGTCGTGTGAATTATTTTGAGGATGCGATGAAATTTCAAATGGAACGAGTTCTTGAAGTGAAAGGAATTATTCCTTTTTTTAAAAGGCTTTATTGAAAGAAGGGTGAAGAACAATAATTTGGAAGAGTTAATTTAGATAACCCCATTGACATCCTCAGAGAGTGCCAAATGTCCAAAATTTAGATGAAATGAGACGTTTCTATAGTTTGAGAGGAATGGAAGCTACAAATGCAAGTTCAAGGACTAAAGTGAGATTTTGGTCAAGTGGATGAAAATTTTTTAAAAATTTGTCCTTTATTCCTATTGTTCACTTTTTTATCCTTCCCTTTTCTCTTTTATGCTTGAAATTTAGGCTAAATTCTTAACTTTGAGCAACTTTCTCACTGATTTCTTCTCTTTTGTTTTTGTTTCAACCCTCTCAAAGATACTTCATATATTCATTTCGTCTCAGTATATGAGCAACTAGCTGGTTTAAAATTGAACAATATCTGCGTAGCTAGTTTCATGCTCAATTATGAGAGTGTGCCTGTTCATGCTGAATTATCTAATCCTTGGTATAATATGTTCTAGTTTTCTTTTTCCTGATT
>NW_010365740.1:0-963 GCF_000414095.1 Morus notabilis
GATGGAATTCCATGACTTTTTCAAATACATTAATTCTGACCAGATTTTTATAACAATATACATCTTGGTAAGTTATCCAATACCCCTTAATCTATATTTTCTTGAAAAAATTACCATTACTTAACAACAGATAATCTATGATAGAGTAGGTGATTTTTGAATTGCTACGCAGTTGGCTTTAGCTTATCTCAGTTTGTTTATTAGTAGTTTCATTTACAAGTTTTTTAGCCTTTTAAAGATTTGATTTGTTTCATCTTTCATGTCTTTGAGCTTCTTCGTAACATGTTACAGTTCAAAGACTTGGTTTTTCTGTGACTCTCTATGTTTCTCATCCACAACAAACCTTCTTTGGCAGCCAATTTACATAACCTAACATAAAGATTGTAGTGTTGTGTATTAATTGTTCTCTTATTGCTCACTTAGTATTTTTCATTCTTTCATATATAAAATTTTGTTTGACACTTTTTTTATTTATTTTTGCTTTCTCTCCGATTAAGCTCTCCATTCCTCTCATTCTAGGAATAATGGTCGATCAAGGTAAATTCACTTAGGAGGAGGAAATAGTAACACGAGAGAGGTAATATAATCTATAGTGCATATGTAAACAGAATGGAAGAATCTGACAAAATAGAGGTACGAAGCAAATATCTAAGATCTATGGCATCATTTCCGCAAAAATACTTGGTAAAGCTAGTCTAAGTGAAGGAACGATGAAAGGGTGACAAATTTAGGAGTGGATTGAATGATTAAAAACGAAGGTAGTAAATGATTTGAGATCATTTTAATAGGAAGAGAAGAAGAGAAATTGCGGGAAAAAAGAAAAAGAAGGTAGTCGGATAAAATCGATTGAATGAATAAAGCTGATACATTCATAGCACTTGTTCTATTAATCAAATGTAATTTAGTGTGTTAACTTTATGTATAATTATCATCGCCACGTGAAAAAGTTGATTAAAACTGAGA
>NW_010365741.1:0-912 GCF_000414095.1 Morus notabilis
GACTCAACCAGGATCCTAACATTTGCACACTTTCCCAACTCCAAAACTCTCTTCGAAACCTGGTGGCGAACTCATGAACACTTCCTCCTCTAGGTCTCCGTTAAGGAAGGCATTTTTAACGTCCAATTGATGTAAGGGCCAATTGGAATTTACTACAAGGGACAACAAAACTCTAATTGAGTTTATTTTAGCTACTGGGGCAAAAGTCTCTTGGTAGTCTAGCCTATAGGTTTGAGTGAAACCTTTTGCCACAAGCCTAGCTTTATATCTCTCAACACTTCCATCAACTTTACTCTTTATTGTAAAAACCCATTTGCACCCTACAATTTTTTTCCCTCTCGGTAATTCTACAGTCTCCCAAGTACCATTTTTTTTTCAAGGCATTCATTTCCTCAAACACTGCCAATTGCCAACCCGGTTCATAGTGCTTCCTGAATGTTTCTAGGCACCACAAGCTTTGAAATATTTGTAGTGAATGCTCTATCGTTGTCGGAAAGGTTATTGTAGGAAATTTATTTGGCAATAGGATGTTTAGTGCACGTGCGGGTTCCTTTTCTAAGGGCAATTGGGAAGATCACGGTCAAGGACCTGTGTAGGAATTACTGGACCTAATTCTAAACCAAGTTCGAGTACAGATATTTCAGAATTAGGATTAGAGTGTGATGGTAAAGAATGTATAAGAGTAGGAATAGAAGGAGAATTACCTGACACACTTGGAAGGCCATCACCCAAGGCTTCTGTTTGACCATATGTTAGGATGATTAATTGGTTTTTACTTCTTCCAGGGATATTCTTCCTTGCATAAACCACGGGCTCAAGATTGCTTCGATTTTTTTCCATCATAGTATTTCTTTTTCTGACAAACCAATGATATCAGATTCGGATTCAGTGGGTTTAGTTTCCTTATTTTCT
>NW_010365742.1:0-1008 GCF_000414095.1 Morus notabilis
CAGTTTTAAATTTTTACAGTAAAAAACTCTCAAAAAATATCACATCTAATTTTTTGTTACAGTGAAAAATTCTCAAAAAATGTCACATTTCAGCTCGAATTGAAAACTCAAATCCGCGAAATGAACGAGACTTAAAAATCCTTATTTTTCGGGTGTCAAATTTTGAGTTGATCCTTTCAAGAATAAATGAATCATCAACTTGGGCTACTCATAATGGGCTAGAATAGACCCACATAAACCCAAGGCCCTACAGGAATGTTCTGGAAAGTACTGACCTTGATGGTGTCAGCAATTTGGTAAACCACTTGAGGAAGATATTGCTTCACTCCTTCTATACCAATGGCTTTTAAGTTGGAAGTAAAATCATTTTGACCAATGTAGAATGTGTATAGTGACTTTCCAAAAATGTCCGGTGAAGGAAGCCTTTTAGATTCTGAAAAAAAAAAAAAAAAAAAAAACAACTTTTAGGTCATGAAAATACATTATAAAATCAAAAGGGTAGTGTTTTCTCATGAAAATGAGGCAATATAATTATATGCAGATTGCACATTGTACCTTTTTTATTGGATGAGTGATGAAATTCATCAACTCTGACCTTGAATTCCTTCATTTGATTGAGCTGGATAGCTAGTGAAAATGGACTGATTCCAGTGACAAATAAGGAAGTGTTTGGAAGAAGCACAGTGGAAGCCAATGTGGCAAAATTAGCTCCATGCCTGAAATCAGATCCAATGGATTGCAAATATGGGCTCAGAAATGGTAATCCAAGAGCCTGAGCTGCATAGTTCAAAAGTGTACATTATTAATGATGTGATTAACCTTGTTTTTCATAAAAAGAAAAAGAAAGAAGGGGAAATAATCTTTTTATATAACTAAACAAGGATGCTAATTTTTCAAATCTCCCTACCAAACACACAAAAAAATCCAAACACTCAACACACACACCTGTAAAATAACGCTAATTTATACATGTTGTGCGAATCAATTTCGAGTTAAGCGTGTTGGCCC
>NW_010365743.1:0-629 GCF_000414095.1 Morus notabilis
TTCGATTAGTTTTGACCTAATTAAACTCTTTTTAAGCAAATTAAAACGCTTTAACTTCGTACGAATTTCGTGTCATATTATCATGTCATCACTTAAATTGTCAGTCTTAGTGGTGGAACTTTGAGTCGGTGGACCTGTCCGAGGCCCGAATTTTTCTGGCTCGACGGGCAGGGACCTATGGCCGCCTGTCCACACACTAAGGCGGGCTCGGGCTCGGGCTCGGGCTGCCTGAGAAACAACACCATGGCGGAAGCCCGCCGCCGATTTGCCCGTCCCAACCGTCGACCGCTGATTCTTTTTTATTATTACTTTTTTTTTAATTTTTTCCCTCCGGCACAAATTTGAGCCCGAATACCCGAATTGTCCGAAGCCCGCCCAATGACTAGTTTTTTCAAATTTTTTGCACAACCCAACCCGCCGCCCGTGAGCCCGACCTCCAACGGTTTTGTTTCTTTGTACCGTTGCTCGATTTTCAGCCCGAACCCGACCCGCTAAAATTGAAAGTAGCCGTTGGATCCAAATTTTGGGGAAAAAAATTAATTTTTTAACCCAAAAATTTCGCTATAAATACCCCCTATCCCCCCAAACATTTCCCTCACCCAAACTCTCTTAATCTCTCTCAATTTCTC
>NW_010365744.1:0-458 GCF_000414095.1 Morus notabilis
GGAATGTCATGCGAATTTGACCATGTAATGGCTCGATATCTCGTCTCCATACCAACTGGGACTTGAATTGGATAGTGAGTATTCTTTGTATCCCTGATGTCATCATATCCCAGTCCTATATAATCTCATTATGTAAAATACACTCACTTCAATATCTCGACATATCAACAATAAGATAAGATCGCTCCATTCAGAATGGGAATGACATGTATTAATAATGTGATCAATTAAAGATTCTGAACTTTAATTGATAACCATTATAGACTTTACGTATCGATTATTATCCTTAAATATTATCCTTTAGTATATAACACTTATATACCATATTAAGGTTACATAAATAATCGTGGAATTTTCAATGATATTCATAAAGTATTCAATGACACATGCACATGAATAATGAAATTTTTACTTTATTAATTAAATAATAAAATCCTTAATTACATCTCATGCTTTCA
>NW_010365745.1:0-1716 GCF_000414095.1 Morus notabilis
TCTTTGATGAAACTAGCATAAGTATGTCATGCATGTGAATGGATTTTCCAGAGTTGCTAAAAGCTTGATGGCCGTGGAAGTGCAAGCAATTAAGATGTCGGAAACGTCTGATAGAGTTTGTGACACCACCCAAAAAAAAAAAAAGGTATGCTCTTTTGATGAGATGCAAAAATGGCTGATATCAAAATTAGAATTTGCATGGAAAAGAAGCAACATAAAGAAAGGAAATTAACAAGGTAGTTTAGTTTACTTGTCAACTGAACCCCAATTTTCAGTTTTCCACATCTAAAAATGGTTCTTTATGCCATGTGATTCCTTCCATTTAACCAAACGTTGAAATTTATAAGCTTAAAATGACCAAAAGTTTACATAGAATGACATTAGGGAAGATTCTAAGAAAATTGGTGAAATCACCATTTGAATGCATTGTTCTAATCACCATTTGAATGCATTGTTCTAAGATTTTTACCTTTTACTCTTGATTAATATTCTTTTAACTAATATTATTCTCTAAGTAAAGGATATTAATGAAGTCTAAGAGATAAAAATCTTAGATCTGTGCATTTTAATGATATTTGTCTCTTTTTTTCCGACGATTCTACCTGGTGATGGCCCTCTAATCTAATGGAAGAAATTACAGTAGTGTACTCCTAGTTCTTGAAGAGTAAAGCGCGTGGAGCTTGAAAGAGTCTCATTCAACTTTTTCCAACGGCTACTTAACGTTGTGTATCCAGAGTCAAATATTTCCTTTCCTCTCCCTTTAAGAGCTACTTTAATAAGCTGCAGAGCTCTTTACTGCGAATCCCGGGAAACACCCATGGTGTTCACACTCACGTACATTGACATTCTCTGGAATACATTCTCATCCTTCACTACTGCCCACCTGTGTACTCAGGCACACAGCACAACAAATTTTGTTAGACCAAAAACTTCACTTATTTGGTTTTATTTGTATTACTTGCGCTTATGACTGATACCGATATTTTCATCTTTGTTGATGTTAATGAAAGTTTTCGCGCTTATGTGTGAGTTCCGACATTTTCATCTTTGTTGATGTTAATGAAAGCTCTTGCGATTATGAGTGAGTTATGACTGATACATATATTTTCATCTTTGTTTATGAGTCAATAGTCCTCTGAGCTTTTTTACCGGACGGGTTCTTTTTTTTTTTTTTTTCTTGAGAATTCATTGGAACTTAGACAGGGTACAAAAAGGTTTCTTGTCAATAGTTACAGAGTGATGAACTGTCTGATTTTTCTTTAGAATTTGTTAGTTTTATAAAAATAGATGTTTAGTAGGGATATTACCAAATAATTACCTTTTGCTCCTCAAACAAAAAGAATACGAGAGGAAACTGATGAAATGTTTGTTACCCAAATCTACTGCCGGTATGACCGGTGAGCTTCGTCTGCTTGAGTTGAAATTGCTGTGAAGTATGGCGCCAGTAATCGACTCTTATCATAAATGTATTTGACATTTGGACCATGAAGAACTGCCTTTTTCAGCTGTCCATCGGGATTATTTTGTAAGTTTACAAACTCAATTAGGTTCGTTGTAACATCCGAGTTGTTTCTCCACAAAGATGCATCTCCTCCGAACTTAAAAATCCGTTGTCTGAAAGTACTCCGTTTGTTGCTTATAAAGCTGCCAAAAGTTTGAAAATTTTAAAAAAAAGATTTGAGGACACCAGTGATGTTTAACACCGTACACTAATAA
>NW_010365746.1:0-737 GCF_000414095.1 Morus notabilis
TTTACTTTCTTTTTGTTAGGATTTTATGTTTTAATGATGCCCAATGCTTGTTAACTTATTTTTGTTGTAAACTTGCTAGTGGTCAATATAAAAGCAAGTTAAAAGCAGGAGAAATATTAAGAGCATGACCCACATATAAACAGATTGTGGACCGATTTTGACACCAAAAAAATAAAAGAAAAATTACTAAACTTACTCTTAGAGTGCATGGTTTGGATTTTTAATTCTTATCTTGATTGATATCCATTAACCAATATAGTTATTTGACTAAAAAAATATTAATTAAAAGTAAAATGGTAAAAATTGAAACTCATGCACTCTAAAATTATTTGTCTCATCTCCCAAAAAATAAATGGTCAAGACCAACATGTCACGATAAATAAATGGATTGGCACACTTACAACACGAGGCATATTTGGATCTACTTTAAATGGACCAACACGACCCACTTGACATATCTAATGGTCTTTCTGTGCAGCATCCAAGCAAGGAAATTACATTCACACATTCTTTTATTACAGTTATAGCCTTGCACTCGAATGGATTTTATGTAAGAAAAAATTGTATAATTTATCTTTTAAAAGTACACGAGTCTGAATATTTACTCTTCATTCTTAATTAATATCATTTTGTTAATATAGTTATTTGACTAAAAAGATTATTAATTAAGAGTAAGTGGTATAAATTTTGATACATACACTTTTAAAAGGTATTTATCTTCTTTTTCTTGTATATAA
>NW_010365747.1:0-1496 GCF_000414095.1 Morus notabilis
ATCACACAAATTTATTACTAAAGCAACAAAGAACTGTAATTTTTACTATCAAGCTGTAGTTATATCCTAATTAATCCTTCTCGTTAATAAGAGTACTTTTTAACAATTACTAACAAGAGAATTAGTAAATGAGCAAGCAACTTCCCAGGTGACTATGAAATCCTTTCCATATATGTACACAAGATTTCCTTTATGGTCCAACAAAGAAAACAAATCAATCGCCAAAAAAAATCACTAAAAACAGAGAAAACAAATCGAAAAAGCCGAAAAACATGTGAAATTGTGATCATCTGCAAGTTAATTTAGATAAATGATAGAAAGAAAAGTAGAGTAAAAGATTATTTAAAAAAAAAAGCTTTTAACAATAACTTAGGAACCAAACTTTTTTCCATTTCTCCACATTCTACTGCCATAACAACATAAACATCACAAAAGCCAGTGAAGAAAAAGCAGAATCACACACACACACATGCCAATCAAACAACACCACTAATCATGATCATATTTTCCATCAACAACTACTGTTCAACAATTCAACGATTTTTTCACCTCGAAACTGAAAGCTCAAATATCAATTAATTTTTGGAACGATTGAAAACAAGAATCGAAAGCTGAGACTGATAAAGATATTATTAAGTACTAACTAGAAATTTGATCGGAAAATTGAGAGAGAGAGAGAGAGAGAGAGGAATCTTACTAACCTCGAAAACTGAATTGCTCGAACAGATCACAAATGCTTCGACGATGGAAGCAAATGCTCAACGATGATTTGGTATTTATAGAGACCCAAAGCGTAGAAGTACAGTGCTATTACCTCTCAATTCTGAGTTCTCTCTCCTTGAGTGTGGGGCGAAACGCTTAACGGTTACTGATTCCCTCTTTCGCGCCACAGCTTAACGTTTCATGTCCAGCTTACGTGACGAGTTCTAGCTGGAAATTGTTAAAGCTCCAACTTATAGCGTGTCGACACGTGAGCGTGAGAAGAGTTGGCCTGGTAGTTTCACTTTCACCTGAGCGTGAGCGTCAGTTTCAGCCCTTGCCTCAGAAGCATTGAAACTTGGTAAACAAGAAATTGTTTGGGAAGCACTTGGAGTCAGCCAATTTGTTTAGCGTGGAATCTTTTTCTATTTGTACTTTACGTGGAAAAAAAAAGAAGAAAGTGCTTATTCCTTTTGCTATTTTCCCGTTTAGCATAATAGAATTTCCAAAACGAAATCACCGAAGAGAGAGAGTTTGAAGCGCGGAAATTGGAGAATTGCTTGTGGGAGAAACAAATTTCTCATATGCACGTCTGGTTACCCTGTATTCTTAAAATTAAATTAGTACTTAGACATTTTAAGAAAATCTTTTAGCATCTTTACACCATTTTTTTGAGATATAAAATGTCAATTTCATCTTTATTAATAATTTCTCATTTAGTTGACAAGAAATTACAATTTATTAAATGAATAGAAAAACATTATTTCTGTAACCAAACATTCTATTTGCCTTTAAAA
>NW_010365748.1:0-638 GCF_000414095.1 Morus notabilis
GTCATGGACAGTTCCTATTAACTTACTCAACAATATATTTTTCTTGATATATAGGTCACCAAGTGTAAACGTCAAAACTATAAAAAAAGATAAAATAAGTGAAAAGGTTAATATCCCTGGACGACATTAAGGATTTATTATTCGATGGTTGCATAAGTTTAGTAACTAAAAGTCAGATTAGTTGTTGCATTGTGAACTATTAGGTAAGATATTAAGATTATTTACGTTGAACACAAGCAATTGACTGGTGTTCTATATGCAAAAATGCACATATTATTGGATGCGTTTGGTATTGCTTTTCGCTCACAAAATCAGCTTCTGCTTGTAACAAAAGCTTATTATAGTGTTTAGATAATCTCCTCAAAAGTGCTTTTTGAAGAATTTTTAAAGAATTTACAGTCAAAATTAGAAGTAGCCGAAAGACAATTTTAACTTTTAGATTGTACGGGAATCAGCATAGTATAATTAATGAAACTTTTATAATACCCATAATACATGAAATTTAAAATTTATAATCTTCTCAATCTAAAATTCAGACTCGTAATGTAATATAATATAATATAATGTAATGTAATATAATATAATATATTATAATAGTAATATTGTAACAAATAATATCATAATTATATTAATAACTC
>NW_010365749.1:0-874 GCF_000414095.1 Morus notabilis
ATATATATATAACTCTTATCTCATTTGTTTGATTGTTCCTATGGAATACTGCACACCAATATATAATTGGGCAATTGTTTAAATCCTTGGTTTGTATTTACTTTTAACTTATATAGATTTCTGTGTAAAGAAAATCCAAGTCAAATTAACAAATGCAAAGATTTTTTTTTTACCGTGAATTCACAATCGTAACAAATAATTTGAGAACCTTTTAATCCTTGATTTTTTTGAAATCACATTTAACTTAAATAGATCTCTAAAAAGAAATTCAAGTCTTAGTGATAATCATAGGATTGTTATAAGAACGAGGAACCACACACCATGAGTGTATTAAGAATTTATTAAGAGTATTACAAATGAAAAATCTCACGTCATAAGGCATACATAAGATTTATCTTCGTAGAGAGTGTCAATGAGTAAATTACAATCTCACACTTTAAAGTGTATATAAGACTTGATTTAAATGCACTGCATCTGTTTAATAACACAGAAAACTAAAACTATTAGTGCGAAAGAAGATAAAAATATCAAAACATGTATTTACCTTCTTGTTTTGAAATACTGCACTTCTGAAGATGTATTTTCTTTTTTTTCTTTCCCTCACATTACCGTCACCTGCACACACACACACTTTTGTTGTTTTTCTCACTTTTCGTCCTGTCACCTGCACACACACACACTTTTTTTTTTGTTTTTCTCTCTCTCACTTTTCTTACTGTCACCTGCACACAATTTCTTTTGCTGCATACTCTTTTACCTTGCTGCACACACTAACGCCTATGTCTTCAAAAAAAAAATTTTCTTTTTTTTTTTTTTACTTCTTTCTTTATATAAGAGAATTCCGTAACAGTTTTGGCCATTACTCCACGTTCTG
>NW_010365750.1:0-844 GCF_000414095.1 Morus notabilis
TTAAAAAAATACACTTTAGAATGATCTCATCTTCATTTACCATTTACTTCATGTTAATCATACAAGTACCAAAATATTCCACATGCACCGTTTTGAGTTTAGAATTTGAGTTTTGCTACAGTAAAAAATTCTCAGAAACAGTCATATTTAACTTTTTTATTACAATAAAAAATTCTCACATAAAATCACATCTCAACTCAATTCACCAAACTAAACGGCCATTAAAGTCTTCTTAACATTCATATCACTCCTCTCCTCTTTACACGTTGTTTTTCAGGACGTTGAAATACATGTCTCAATAAAAATTGTAAACAATATCACCCTATCATAATGCATATTTGTAAACGTTACATTTAATCAAAATTACATTAAAAAAGAAAAATATATATGTAAGCTGACCCGATATTTCATTCATATTAAAAAAAAAATAGAACAAGTAAGCAACAGTAAAAAAGGAAAAAGGGAGGCGTGTTTTGGGTTTTAAGAAAAGAGGGAATGAGATAGTGTAGTATAGCAGAGAGAGTGCAGTGGAGTGGTTGTTTTTTGTATTTCTGGGTTTGAGAGTAGTTGAAAGACAGAGAGGAAAAAGCCTGCAAAAAAATCCAAGATCCAAACATGGCAAAGCTTAGGAAACGACGATCCGTATAGATTCACCTTCCTTTTTCTTCTCTCTCTCTATTGTTTTGCCACAGTGCCCATCTTTGTTAGCCGTACATATCACCTTACCATAAGTCCATAACTGCTCCCACTCGCAAAACCAGTGAGATTGCTAGAGGGAAAAAAAGACGAAAGGTTTAAGTTTGTGATCTCAGAGATATATATAAGAGCTGATATATATATATAT
>NW_010365751.1:0-752 GCF_000414095.1 Morus notabilis
GGTCTGAACTAGTCTTTTACTGACTATTTAACTAGTTTTCACTCTCCTCGGAGGCTTACTTAATTTCCTACAAGACGCATGACAGTGACACGCGAATACAGAGTATCAAACTCTAAGAAGATAGATAAAAAAAAAACCTAATAAAAATGTTCTTAACCACTGCACCACGAATCTCGGTGGTCTCTCTCTTCCTGCTTAGTTCTTAATTCTTGATACTCCAAATTCCAAAATAGACGTGCAAAAGCAAATAACATTGTCGTCTTTCATTTATATTTCAACAACTAAAACGAAAATAAGAGAACATAGAGTGGTGTCATGGCATCACGAGAAAGAAAATAAAGAGGGTCAAAGCAAGGGGTCGCTTGGAGAGTTGGACTTGACATGTAGTCACGAGGACTGGCTTCTGACAAATGGCCATATCTCATCCATCCACGTGTACACGGTCATGTGTTTTTCTATCGCTGCATGCGCTTAATTCCTTTTTTTTTACTGTATTTAGGGTGAGTTAAATAATAGTTCTTAATTTTGTTTAAAAATTAGAATTATGAATTATAATTTAATACTTATCTATTTGAGATTTGAGCTTCAAAATGAGTGATTTTGTTTATGTTAATTAGCAAAGAAAACATCTGAGAGTTTGGATGGCATGGGTTTTAAAAGCAGGTTGGGGGTTCGATCCGAATAGTATTTAAATAAAAAATATCAAAAAGGGCTTCACATAGATTTGGTGTACGTTTCAAAATTCAAATCCC
>NW_010365752.1:0-2138 GCF_000414095.1 Morus notabilis
ATATAATAATAATTATATATTATATTGTAATTATATATATTATATTATATAATATAGTCGTAATTTTTAACTATCCACAATAATTTAATCTTATAATTTATCAAACGTTATTACACTAATTTTAAAATCAATACAGCTACTATAATTATAGTTTACCAATCACTCAACTATTTTTTATAACAACTGTTTCTTTTTTCAACACAACTAAAAATAATTTTTTTTAAATCTACAGTACTACCAAATTAATTCTTTATATACCTACAACCTAATTACCAAAGAATTCTCATAGCCTTTTTTTTTTCCCTTCCTTCATAGTCTCTTTGAGTGGTGATTGATTGATTGATTGTATGTTTGTGAATAGAGTGTAGTATTGGCATCGATTGGATGTTTACCTATTATCCCCTAACTTGGGCTCCCTCCATTTCATTTTCCCTCCCTACAAATCGTTGAAATGAGGGAGATTCTAGCCAACTAGGCTTACATTTGAATAGAATTAAAGCACTCATCAATGGTTAAAAATAAAGTACACAAATCCCCATTCCCGAAGATAAATAAGTTTGACCGGGGCACTCGCGGCGCAAGTTCTCCACGTGACATGTTAATACATATCAAATTTCATTCATACCACATTAATTTTGCTAAATAAAGTCCTTAAATCGAAATTGCATAAATTCTATCAGTACACATAATATACATGGCACATAATGAACTAGCAAACAAAAAAGCCATGGTTTTATTATTATTATATTTTTTTATTTTTGCTAAACTTTATTTTTCTTTTCATTAGTTAAATATCATTAGGAGCATTTACTAAAAGCAACATCTTTAGCAGATTTATAAACAACCATAACAAGCTAACAACAATGTTCCTCTACTACTTATAATAACACTAAATGCTCATCACATAACGAGAGATATATATATATATATATATATATACACACACACACACACACATCATACATGGTGCTAAAGCTCACTAGTTTATCTTTCATATTTAATTCTCTATTATGAAGCACCTCCAAATTTTGGCAACGTAGAACTTAATCGGGTTTGGTAGTACTTTTTCTCACTGTCCATACAATTATTCCGATAATGGCTTCTAATAAAAAAAAAAAACAAAAAAGACGTTTAAATCTTGGTCAATATAGATTTTTAGGCATATCTTATCTTACTTTTAGAAAGTTGGCTCAACTTGTGAGTAGTAGTTAGTTTTTTACTTTTGTAAACCTGACTGATGTAAAGTGTATTGTTGATTTAGGGATCTGTATACACCGTTATTGTTGATTCAATAATGACGAATAATGGCACATTATAAAAAAAATTTACAGTTCACAAATTAATTTAAACACGAATACAATATGATTAATGAATGAAGTTTATGACACAATATGATTAATTTAGACACGAACATAGCACGATTAATAAATGTGAAAAAAAGCTAAACACGAAAACAAAACATATAGGCAAGTGCAATAATATTATTTAGAGATGTTATTTACCAATATGATATTAATCATTATAAGTAAAGATTACATCACAATAATTTAATAGGGTGTTAAAGCTTAGTAACATGACAGTTAATGGGCAGGCGTTCAAATCTCTACATTATCGAGAAACGAGAATATTTTAGGATTTGGTCAAGTAGCAAAGCTTAGAATAAGAACATTCCAGCTGAGATTAGAGAGGAAAAAAAAGGAAAAGGAGACAAAAATAAATACGCAGAACCTAGTCAAGATTCTGCCCCATTCTAATCGACACATGCTCGTCCCTGATTGATCGCTCGCGGCTGACGTGGCTGCCACATAATTTTCTCATGTTTTTTAACCATTTATTTTCACCATTATTATTAGGGAGAATTTCCTTATTAGTAAAATTATGTTTTAAATTATCAAATCTATAACAACACTATTCTTTGAGCTTTTGATTTTTTTTTTTGTTCAAAAGTGATTTTGATCAAATTTAAGACTTCGTTCATTTCACTGATTTGAGTTTAGAATTAAAATTTTGTTATAGTAAAAAGTTTTCAGAAACAATCACATTTAACTTTTTTATTATAGTAAAAAATTCTCACATAAAGTCACATCTCAACTCAAATCAACGAACTAACTTATCTTCTGGTATCGTGTGATATTTTG
>NW_010365753.1:0-378 GCF_000414095.1 Morus notabilis
GCATTTGTGATATGAGATATGGATATAAAATTTGAAAAGATGCAGAGGCCTAAGTTTTCTTTTTAGTTTTTTCTTTTAAGTTTTAGTTTTTAACTAATTAACGATAAAGACAATTTTAAGTTAATTAATGAAAAAAATGAAGTTGAATTTCATGTCAGAATATTGAGATAATATTAATGGAGGTAAAATTGTCATTCTACGTCCTAAAAAGAGGCTCAGGTACTGAAAAAATAATTTTTAAAACTTAAAGGTACCATTTTAATATTATAAAAAATACAAGGTACTAACTCAATATTTTACTATAATACAAGGTACCAAATTGTTTTTAACTCTAAAATAATTAATTCCATACTTTTGTCATTACATTTTATCAATGTG
>NW_010365754.1:0-1831 GCF_000414095.1 Morus notabilis
AGGCGCAGTTTGAGGGTCAAACCTTGTCTCTACATCAGACATTGCAATAGTATATGACCACTGTTGATTCTTGCCTTGCAGATTTGCGCTCTCAGATCCATGGCTCTCTCGGGAATTCTGCTAGAGTTTCTAGTCAGCCAAATCCAGTGGATCACTCCACCGATGTGCTCGCCGGTGGTACTGATATTTCACCGGTGTTGTGTTCCATGAAAATGGAGGTTCCCAAATTTGATGGTTCCGATCCGAACGGCGGGGTTTTCCGAATTAAGGAATTCTTTTATTTTCACGGCACACCTGAGGTTCTTCGTCTCCGGATTGTCTCATTTCATATGGAAGATCGTGCGGCTGCGTGGTGCTAATGGATGAAGGCGAATCATCTTCTGACTACCTGAAAAAAGTTTCTGCTCAACCTCAAGCATCGCTTCGGTGCTTCCCTTTACGAGGACCACCCATGTAATCTTTCAAAATTGATTCAAACGACCATTGTGGCTGAGTTTCAATCAGCTTTTGAAGATTTGATGAATAAAGTCACTGGTGTTTCTGAGCCTCTTTTGATTAGTTTTCTTATTACGAGACTGAAACCGGATATTCGTCATGAGTTATTATTTTCCCGCCTTACCTCTCTTATGGAAACATTTGCTTTAGCTCGTGCTTACGAAGCTCGATCTGCGGAACCTAATCAGGGGTCTCGTTCTTGGCCTAAATAGAACCACACCCCGTCACCAAACCATACAATCCACCCCCAACCAAAACCAGTCGCCACCCCATATACACCCTCACCAACCCACATGGCTACTTCAACGACCCTTGCCCATGCCCACCCAACGAAACAAAATCCATTGCTCCCTCTCTTACCCACTCCTAACTTACCAGTTCACCGCCTGACCCCGACTGAGCTTCGTGAGAAAGGCCTATGTTACAACTGTGATGAAAAATATAGCATGAACCACCGCTGTCGCAGCAAGTTTTAGCTTCTTTTGGGTATTGATGATGGGGAAGCTGAATCTTGTGACAATACTTCGTCACCTGAGTCAGTAGAGGAGGTTATCACTATGGATATCTCTAGTTTGAACGCACTGGCGGGGCAAGCCAATCCGCGTTCGCTCCTTTTGCGTGGTGAGATCGGGACCCATAGCCTTCACATCCTCATTGATAGTGGTAGTACTCACAATTTCATTAAACCAGGATTGGTAGAGCGTTTAGGCATACCCATTCAGCCAACCACCAAGTTTCGTGTGTTCATTGGCAATGGTGATTACTTTGTGTGTAAATATTTTTGTCCTCAAGTTGATTTGACTTTGCAGGGCAACCAGTGGTTCTGCGCAGCAATTTGGCTAACACTCCTAGCCTGATTACACTTCATCAATTTCAAGCTCTGGTTCACAGCACTGATGTCCTTAGTTTGTTCGCCCTGCAACCGTTACTCGCACCTGAGGAGGAATCCACACTAATACAAGGGGATCCTTCTCAACTCGAAATCCCCACAACCTTATCCGAGTCGTTCACTGCCCTTCTCCATAAGTATACCACCTTATTTTTGCCCCCCACCAACCTTCCACCCCACCGCATGATAGACCATAAGATTCACCTCATGCTTGACACCAAACCTGTAAATGTGAGGCCACATCGTTACCCCCATTTTTAGAAAATTGAAATGGATAAGTTGATCCACGAGATGTTAGATCAGGGCATCATCAGGCTGAGTCAGAGTCCTTTTTCTTACCCAGTCTTGTTGGTAAAGAAGAAAGACAGAACCTACCATTTTTGTGTCGACTACAGGGCCTTGAACGCGGTAACGATCAAAGATAAATTCCCTATCCCTACCATTGAT
>NW_010365755.1:0-653 GCF_000414095.1 Morus notabilis
CGTAGTTATGCTAAAGAGCTGTAAGAGGATGAAAATAACTTTTCTTACAAGCTATAATACTTTAATTCTATAGCGCTTTTTATAACTCTCCTGAAATGCTATGTTTTCTTAGGACTTATAATAGCGCCCACTGTCCTAGCGCTCTAAAAAGCGTTATTGATAGTGATTAATAGCGTTTTTCGTCAGCTACGAAAGGCCTTTTGTGGTGTAGTGATAGTTTCTAAAAGAGACAAATAAATTGCAAAAAAGTTATAACTAAACGATATTTTTATGTAACTAATTACCCTATATAATTTGTTGGTTATACAAGTGTTATATAGTGATCATCATGGACCTGTGTTATATAATATTCCACCTTATGTTTTGATGTTCTTAATGGACCTGTGGCACTGCTGCTAGTGTTCCCTATACTGATCAATCAGAAAGAGATATTTAATGTTATTCTTAGACTTGACCTATATAAGTTGCAACATATAATAATTAACACATGATAAGTTTTCAAATGTTAATCACCATATCCTTTCATAAAAAATAATTAAGCAAAACTTCTAAATGTTCTACTTCCAATGTTGACGTCCCACTTAATGGCACGTCATACATCTTCCTCTATCTAATATTGATTATTATATATATGTTGCATTGTGAAAAATATC
>NW_010365756.1:0-7092 GCF_000414095.1 Morus notabilis
AATACATAAATTGTATTATTTAAGGTATGGGATTTTCTCAGTCATTACATAATCGGCCTTATTGCATAAATTTTTTGATCGTTAGATTCAAAATCTAAGATCAATAATTACATTGAAATTTACGTCGGAAAGGTCTACAATCCTTATGTTTGGTATTCGACCTCAAACTATTTCCTATCTCAAGGATTTGCACTAAAACCGTGCAAATTACTTAGTCATGAGCCTAATTTTCAGTTTCGGTCCAAAACTGTGAATTCTCATTGTGTTCGGTTTCTAACCATCACCGATTATCGAAACATCTTTCTTTTCACACTTTAATCCCATATTCCTCTTGAAATCTAGTTTTAGTTCAAATTACTCAAACTAAATTTCGGCAGAGTTTCGCCTTGTTTTTCTCGTTTCCTGAGTTTTCAATAACTCGTTTTAATTATGATTTCGGTACTTGGAGTTATGATTTGCATTCCTAAACACAGATTCTAACATAAAATTGAACAAAAACACATGTTCTTTCTTAATCTAGGCTCACGAATTTTCAATGAGAATCCACCAAAATTTCGTTCAATCGTTTTAATACTTACACCGTTAGACTCTTATTACGATGTTCTACAAAACATCGGTTTCGATTTTTACTTTAACAAAAGTTTTCCCAGATGGGTTACTATTCATCCAAATCAAGAAATCATAGAATTCTCATGAAAAATCTGAAATCTTACCTCCAGAAGTTGAGGTTTTTCTCTAGAACGCCTTAGGTTACGTTTCTGTCAGACTGAATGGAAGAAATTTTAGTGATAATGCTTGATTTCCTTGATTTCTCTTTCTCCATCTCTCTCTAATCTATTTTCTTTTTACTTCCCTCTCTCACGTTTTTTCTGTACAAACCTTTCTCTGCTTTGCCTTACATGTGAAGTATGTAACCAACGTGAGTAATGGCATTAAAACAACGGCTCATTCCTTACATGTGAAGTATGTAGCCAACATGAGTCACCAACATATGTAACAACGGCAAGTGTTATGTTTGCATGTGAAGCCCATGTCACCCTTACGTAATAATCATTTCACTTTTTTTTAAACGTACTTAGAAATAATCTTATATATATATATACTATAACTTGGTTCAACCTGCTTTTATTCTTTGCCATATAAAAGATACGTGCTAGCAAATGAGTGGGTTCCATACTCCTCAAATTTTTCTTGTCGAGATCTAACTTTTCATTTCTCAAAACGAGTTTCTTTCCGGTACTAATAATTTCACTATTCATAACTGATATTTACGAACTTTTCTTTGTAAAAATATTCGTATTATAAGTTTACACTTTTCAGGAGATTTTACCCCGTACATAAAGTTTCTACATAACATTTCCTTGATCAAGCTGAAAATTTTACTACTTTCTGTTCCGGAAGAAATTATGGTCAAATACCGGACTCTCCGGATTAGACCTGAAATTTTTCCGGTTGTTACATGAGAGGTGATAATTAAATAAGCTCTTAATTGAAATACTATGGGTTGTTCATAGGATAGAGATATTTATAATACTTGTGCAGTTCTTTTGAATTTCTTGCACTTAATGATTTTCAACAGGTTTAGAAGTCTGATAGAGATGTGGAGTTTGCTCGTTGGATTAAAATTATTGTTGCTTTAGAAAGAATAATAATTGCTTTAGAGAAATTACTGTCAACATAAGATTGAATGTTAATTTTCTTATATTATGAGAATTTGAACATGATTAATCTTAGTGAAATTGGAAACCCTAGAGTCTTAAGGTTCGTTCACTTCGCTGATTCGAGTTTGTAATTCAAGTTGAGATGTGATTTTATGTGAGAGCTTTTTACTGTAGCAAAAAAGTTAGATGTGATTGTTTGTGAGAACTTTTTACTGTAGCAAAACTCGAATTCTAAACTCGAATTAGTGAAGTGAACGGGGCCTTAATCTATTGAATTTTATTCCACTGTTTAGCATTGTTTTATTTATTTAATTGTTTTAGTTTTACTTTACTTAATTTTATTAGTTCTCTTTTTGATTATTCAAATAAAATTGGAGTTAATTTCGATAATTTGTAAACAACAATCCTCGTGGGACGATACTCTTATTCATTATTATATTACTTGATTATGATAGCGTATACTTATGTTACAATTTTTCACAACAATAAGACATAATATCTTCATATAGTAATAAGAATTTTGTTATATAAGAGATTACAAGAAGAATATTTAGTTTATAGTTGGTATTAATGCAAACCTATTACAATGGTCATCATCAATTAGTGTGATAATTGATACTTCCCGAGAAGCAATCAGTAGAAAAACTCATCAAGATTTATATGGGCTCTTAAAACGGCAGGAAAAGTTATGATTTGGTTGAATGCAGTAAGAGAAAAAATGTTGTTCGGTAAATTTCTGTTTGTTGGTATGAATAAGGTGGATGGGTTCTTTAGATTGCAAAATAGTCAATTTAATAGAAAACATTGTAACTATTTCCCTTCGTGGCCTGCCCCTCCTAAAACCTTGAATCACATTACCATCAAACGTTAATGCATACTTACATGTGCGCAAGACAAAATGATCATTTTTTTTTTGGCAACTGTAACACGAGGACTAAATTGCTGATGCAGATTTAATACAAAAATACTATAAGAAGTCACACACCAACTCATCAGAAAAATCATGACACCATCTATATTTGCTCAATGTAATCAATGAAATATGTGAACGATTTTTCTTGAGACTTTTTTTTTTTTTTTTTTTTTTTTAAATTTACGATTTCAAATTTACGAGCCTAGGACTTGGCAAGATTTTTGTTGGCATGGAATGATTAATATTGGCATTGAAAAACAACAAGAACAAAAAAATGTAACCAATCTATATTCAGTGTAGAAGATACCTAGCGTTCCCACAAACAAATGCATTTGGTGACTGATGACTAAATTCTCCTTAGATGATTCACTCGAAGATGTGAAAAAAAAAAAACCCTCATATTCACACGTACACAAATTCTGTTATTTCATCTAAATAAGTACCGTAAATGGACAATAAAAAATAAAAAAATAAAAAAATATAATATTTGAACATTCCTAAATTCAATAAAAACTCTAATAATGTGCAGACCAACGAAATCTTTCTCGTTGCATCAATTTGAACATATTCTTCTTTTTCTTTTTGCTTTTTATTTTTATCTTCTCCCCTGTAGTATTGTAACAGTTACATCAGTAGAAACATGGCTTGGCTTATTCAATGATGATGATGAAGAATCAGCTAACTCTGTAAAAGCTCTTTCAACATAAAATCCAGGTTGTTTAGGTTGGGGTAAGGAGACATTATCACTATCCAACATCAAGAGAACAGATGACATTAAGGGTCTGTCTTCTGGATGCTTTTGAACACACAACAGTCCTACTTGGATACATCTCAACACTTCAGATGCAGGAACATTCTCCATCAAAACATCGATGAGGTCCATGGGCCTGCCCTCAACCCATATTTTCCATGCCTAACACAAATCCATACTGTTAATTTGTGAATCATTTATATTAAAAATAAGAAAGATATAGTAAGGAGCAGAAGAAAATTAACTAAGAAGTCTCAACTCACATGTCCTAAAAGATTGAGGTTATGATCAGGATGTTCAAATCTTGTGTTCTTTCTCCCACTCACTATCTCCAAAACAATGACACCGAAACTAAAGACATCAGATTTCACTGAAAAGTGCCCATCTACTATGTACTCTGGAGACATATATCCACTAAATTCAAGCAAAACAAAGAAATAAATCCCATGACACTTGACAACTATACAAGGTTGTAAGATATGGATATTATACACTAATAGAAAAGAAAAACAAATAGAGAGATGTTGAACTTACTATGTACCAATTACTCTCTTAGTATTTATATCAGTTTGGTCACCTCTAAGTATTCTTGCCAAGCCAAAGTCCGATATCTTGGGGTTAATCTCACTATCTAAAAGAATATTACTGGCTTTAAGATCTCTGTGAATAATTCTCAATCTTGAATCCCGATGAAGATAAAGAAGTCCACGAGCAATCCCCACAATGATATCAAAGCGCTTCTTCCAATTAAGAGTTGTTTCCCTTGTTTGATCTGTTGCCATTTCAAATGCAAAAAGTTAAATGTCAATGTCTTTAAACTGTAGGCACAAATAATATGAAATAGCTCAAGTTTTGTAGGGTGGCTAACTGAATATGTATAAGTCTAAGCTCTTTTTAGGCATGAATTCATAGATCAACATCCTTTCTTCTCTATGAATGCAGCATCCCAACAGCCTAATAAGATTCCGGTGCTGAAGTTTTGAAATTAAGGTAACCTCATTCTTGAACTCCACAAGCCCTTGTCCAGAATCTTTAGAAAGTCTTTTCACCGCTATTTCTTGTCCAGAAGAGAGCACACCCTATAAAAAAAAATTGTGTTATTAGCTAAAAGGAATGTAAGTAAAATACATAGGAAGAATTATGATTGTTCATTTCACAATAAAGGTAATTCACAATAATTACCTTATAAACAGGACCGAAACCGCCCTCACCGATTTTATTTATGGAGGAGAAGTTGTTGGTAGCATTGGCAATAGTATCTAAGCCAAATAAAGGTAGATCTACATCTTCCTCTAGAAGAATAGGACCCTGATCTTCATTTGAGTTGACTGTTGTTTCCTCTGCAAAACCAGGAAATTAAACAGAAATGCAAAATGCCACACAATATTGTATTGCAGGATCTGTTCATGTGATCAATACAATTCTTCTCTGCACAAATTTGTTAGTTTAGACATGTCAAATGCGTAGATATGCATACTAGTGTTCAACCAATTATATTTATACCGTTCTAGTGAAAAGGGGGAAAGAAAAGGGGGAAAAAAAAGGTTATGTGCAGTAATAAAGAACTACATGCTCATGATGTGTTCTTAAATACTATAAATAGCTTGTAAGCACGCAACATTTTTATAAAAATGTCAATAGTATATTATTTTAAGATGTTATAGGCGAGAATAGTTGTCGTATCTTCTTATTGGAATCCAGCTTCTAGCACATATAAAAGGCCTCATAAAGAAGGTAGAAGAAACAAAATCATAGATTTTGCTGTTGTTTTAGTCTATATTAAACTTTTTTGGAAGTTTCTGTGATAACACCAATTGCAGACAATTGTGTAGTATGTTGTATATTGGACTATAGGGTATAAACAAAATATGTTCTTCTCGAAAATATTATAGCTTACCTTGGGTTATAAGGGAGCAGGATGTCCTCATATAGATCAGATAGCCACCCACTAAACAAAATAGAAGAAACCCCAAAACTACTGATATGATCACGGCAATGCTTTTGCCATTGTTTGATTCTGTACAACCACAACATATTAAAACGAATGTATTAAGGACATGCTTACCAAACGGTAATGCACTAATATTCATGATAGATGTAATGAATTTAAAAAAGGAAAATACAGGAATAAAAATGAGTATCACTGGTTCCCTTTTCTATAGTATATATTTATCTGTCTATTAGAAGGTAAAATGAAAAACAATATTATTCCTTAATAAGAATCTTTATTAAGGTAATTACTTAAATGTAACATGAGAACGTATTAAAGGTGTATAACTAAAATTCATATTTATTACCTTTAACCCGAAATCAATGCAAAAATAGTGCAAAGATTGGTTGTCTTTTTTTTGTTTTTTTTCCCTCTCGTTTTCTTTAGTGTGCGGGGCTAGTACCAAACTTCCATTTTTCATTTTATAAGTAAACAAATAATTAAATGGGAAAGGAAATACACGTTAACCCCTTCCCTTTTATGTGTAGCAACCGCAAAAAGAAATATATATATATATATATCAGAACATTATCATAACGTTGAAGAAAAGCAATGTTGAATGAATATAATTTCATTTTAATAAGTGGAGTAAAGAATATGTAAGGTCAACGAAAGTAGTGCCCTATATAATATTAAAAGACAACAACATTAATGGCTGAAAACTTTACTATTATCCAAAAGATTGTCATTCTCTCAATAAAGTCCCAAGAAGAAAGAGCTGGCGTTGTGTTCTTAGGCATATCGTTTCCATTGAAGACAAAAATGAAAAAAAAAAAAAAAAAAAACAAACTAAAAAAGCCTTAATTATTTACGGGTAAGTTGTATATTTGGCTAGAATCCAACGGCTTTTAAGAACAAAAGCCTAATAACTTAAAAGTTCATTAAATAGAATAGTACGTTCATTAGTTATGAGAAATAATTAAACGTGTAGCAATTAACCTGAGTTTTTAATTATACTTGTTCTGTTTTTCAAACTTAATTAGTTGACAAAATGAAAACTGAGAAGCAGATTTATACTTACCAAATTCAGAAGCGGCCATTCTGATGTACAGATCCTGCCCACCATCGCTCAAACTTTTCATATCAAGCAACTCCCCAGACCACACCACACAACCACCAAGCCAAGCCACAGCATAAGCCACACAAGAGCAGGCACTCCTACAAATCAACTCACAATCCTGCTTCCTCACCACCGTCCCGTTCACCTTAAAATCCGAACCGTACGGCAACTTCAACTGTGAAAACTTCTTGAACCCCTCGCTAGCGCTGCAGTTCAAGCGTGTCTTTAGCACACATCCACTGCCAAAATCCATCGCATCCCACTCTTCCTGTACTTTTGGAACAAACCCAGTTGGGCAATGGCAAATAGGGGTGACACTGCTGTCACAGATACCATTATGACCACAACGCGCAAAATTGTCACAGTCGTCTCTCTGCACCGCGTAGATGCTAACCCACTCACCTCTCTCGTTGTTCCACCGGAGCTGCTCAGGAGATCCCGACGGATTTAACCAGAATCTGGTAACTCTGGAATTGTCGGCGTCGTCGAAGGTAAAGTAGATATGGGTTTCATTAACAATAAAGATGGCTTTAAAGAACAAATTGTCTTGGTCGACGCTGGGTCGAACACCATCCCAAGGCCCGTTTCTGTACACGATATCCTTGCCTTCATGCAAAAGTACCTGAGGAAGCCTACGAGGGTCTAATTCGTATGTGAAGATTCCGGTAGATGGATCTTGGGAGCTGTTCCAGGAGGTTAGCTTCCAATTTTGACCCG
>NW_010365757.1:0-21083 GCF_000414095.1 Morus notabilis
TAATTTTAATTCATCTCAAGTCTTGACATATTTCTCTCTTTCTCCCTTATTATTAACGCCAAACATGACCATTTTTATTTCTACTCCTTTATACTAGATCTAGTCAAATATTAGTCAAAGACTCAATATGTAGATTACCAAAATACTCTCAAAGTAAATTATTAATTTACAAAATGTCGTAGCTCTGGCGAGCTCTAGGGCCAGTTGACGATAGTTTCCGACGGTCAACGGTGGCCGGCAGCGAGTCTCTGATTGCCAACTGACTGGATTCTTCCAAGCTATAATCTATAGTCTATTAGGCTATGACTCATAGTCTGTCATGCTATGACTCATAGTTTGTCAAGTTACGTCGGTTGGCAGGTCTCCAGTCAGTGACCGGTCATAATCTGTCAGACTCTAACAGATTATGCCGACAGGCGAGTCTCAGTTGCTGAGCACGATGATCCATAGTTTGTCATACTATGATCAATAATTTATCAAACTATGATTCATAGCTTGACAAGTTATATCAGTGTCGCCCATAATCTGTCAGACTATGATCTATAATCTGACAAGTTACATCGGCCACCGGCCATAGTCTTCTTGACTAAAGTCCATAGCCTGCCAGACTGTGGCTCATTTCAACCTATTTAAATCAATTTCCAACGCTAAAAAAGTAGTAAAAAACATATAAATGATTAGCCTAACTAAATAACAGTAGCTTAAGTTAAGACCAAATAAATAACATAACATATAATCTCTAAAATAAAAGTTTGTTCATCAGTCCACAACCACAATTAAACAGCAGTAATTAAGATCTCGTTTATTTTACCAATTTGAGTTTTCAGTTTTAAGTTTTTACAGTAAAAAGCTCTTATAAAATATCACATCTAACTTTTTCTGCTACAGTGAAAAGCTCTCAGAAAATATCACATCTCAACTTAAATTGAAAACTCAAATCTACGAAATGAACGAGACATAAATAAGAATCCTAATATAGTTTGTCCCTGAAATAAATTTCCATGAAAATAGTGATGCATAGCAGAAATCAAATTATCATGGCAGAAAAAAAGAGGATAAAATGTCATCTTTAAAGCATAAACTGTGAGTTTATGAGCAATGAACTGCCAAAACTATGTTGGTTTCTGATGAATATGGGCTATAGTCTATAGCACATAGTCTACCTGGTAGACTATGAATGATAGCTGCAGAACCAAGACACAAAAATGGCAGAGTATAACAAATAGTCTGGCAAACTATATCCCGTAGTCTGCCAATTTATGACAATTATGAAGTCATTTTGTCACATAATCAAGCATAGTTAAGCAGACCATTAGGCATAGTCTGACAGACTACATCGCATAGTCTGTCAAGTTTAGGAGACTTATGTGGTCATTTTGTCCAATAATAAGGCAGAACTCGGAAAAGGATAAATTTTGCAAAGTTTTGCACTTTTAAAACTGTAAATACCTGCTACTATTTGCAATTATCTGAATAATTCTCATTTCATTAGGATGATTCAAGGGTAGTATATGTAGGCTCAGTTCATTTTGTCGATTTTAATTTAAATTTTAAATTTTATTATCGTAAAAAATTTTTAAAAATAGTTAAATCTAATATTTTTACTACAATAAAAAATTATCACATAAAATTATATTTAAATTTAAATTAAAAATTTAAATTAAGGAACTACTCCTAATTCTTTTCTGTAAAATCCGCCAGTTTCATTACGGGACTCGTAGGCCCATTCTTTCTTGTTCGGGCCCAGTACTGGACCCGCAATGTGTCTCCATGGCTATATTAAAATAAATAACGAGGCGCCTCCCGCCTTCAGAAGGTCTGACCAATTGATATCAATGTCTGTCTGGCTTTTCTTTTGTACTCCAGTAAACTCACTGTGTAGGGTTTTTAAAACCCCAATATCTACTCTCTCTCTCTCTCTCTTAACTGGTAAGATAATCCTCCCATTTTTCACCTCCACTACTACTTTCTGCTTGTCTGCCTTCACTTGAATTCCAATTTCTATTTCCATTTCTTTTTCTTCTTGTATTTTTGTTGTTTGGTTTCACTGTATCTGTGAACAGTATCGATTCTAAATTTTCCGTTTTCTCTCCAACTTAAAAAAAAAATCTGATGGTTGGGTTTTTTTTTTTTAGCTTAGCTGTTCTTAGAGTTTTACTTTGTGGGTTGTTCATTTTCCTTTTTGTTTACAGTGTATTTGGACTGTTGATTTTGCCGAATAATTATGTGCCATAACACACGTGTTTCTACTTTCTAGTAATGGGGCTGGAATTGTATGCTGATAATTGTGAGTTTCTTGGTGGTCTGGGATGTGGGTTTTTGTTGTTTATGATTGTTCTGTGTAATTGGGACAAAATGAGGGAAAAAAAGGATGTTACTATGTTTCGGGAATATTACTGTTGTTTTGTTGTCTTAGTTGAGGTGTTGGAAAATGACATGAGTTTATATATTTTGAGTTTTGGATTTCTGGATGTTGAACTTTTTGGAAATGGGCTCTGATTATTTTATTGAAACCATTTTATGGCATACGAGGGTTGAGATGACTTGGTGGTTTACTGCTCATTTTTAGTTGTATGTTAATTTAGCATCTAATCTGAGTTTTGGGTTTGAATAATTTCAAATTTAGTCTCCAAGAATGTGGATCGTCTCATTTTGCCTCCTACAGCTCAAAATGGACAAAACTCGCCTTCAAACTTATTATTATAAGTTGTAACTTTGGTACGTTTGTTACTAAGGTGTGTTTAATCGTGTGGGTCATCTGACTGGGTGGTTAAGGGTCAAATTTGGGTACCATATCGCCGTGAGCTTAAAACTGTTAAAAAATGGACATCTCAATGACGAAAGTACCAGAGTTGCAATCTGTGACAAGCTCAAGAGGGAAGTTTTGTGCCATTTTGCGTTGTCAGAGGCTAAGTGAGATAACCCCTGTTCTTCGAGGGCTAAACTTAAAACTACTTTGCATTATTTTGAACATTAGCATGTTGAATAGCTTTGAGTCTTGAATTCCGCACTATGTCTATGTGTTGTCTCCGTATTTGTATTTTGCGTGCATTCTGAGTTGGTGCCTGGTCTAATTGGAGGCTATTCAAATGTCTAGTGTTGGCTAAACCTGTGATATATGTTTTCAGGAATGATGTTTTATGTGATTTTCCTATTTCAGATGGTTTTTTTCTTCTGACTTATCTTTTGTTTCATGAAGATCTGTAGTTTAAAAGGTGGCGAACTTTCTGGATGTCATGCATATTATAAAGGGTGGCTGGGTTGGGCAAACATTTGCCCTTGCTAAAAGCAATGAGTCTGAAGGAAGGAAGTCTCGGATTCGGCGTTCCAAGGAGGAGCGTAAGGCGATGGTTGAATCCTTCATAAAGAAGTAATTGCCTTTTGTTTTCTCTTCATTTTAAGTTTCAACTCTAATTGTTGTACAGATTTTATTTTATATGAAGAATTTTGCTAAGATAAGTGGTATCAAAGGATCAATTCCAACTTTTGAAACCCTTGTTTTGTGTCAGATCGAGATCTCACTAATTTGTTTATTTATGGTTTCTTTCATACTTTATTATCTATTACTTAGACATCATGGGCTTAATTGGCTCTCACAAGACTTGGCAGTAAAACTTGTAGTAAAGCTACTTTCTCCAACAGCTATCTGGAATCTCAATTACCTTTTTTTGTCACAACCTTGCTTTCAGGTACCAAAAGTTAAATAATGGTAATTTCCCATCACTTAATCTTACCCATAAGGAAGTTGGTGGGTCTTTCTACACTGTACGAGAAATTGTCAGAGATGTAATCCAAGAAAATCGAGTGCTAGGTCCTGCTAAGTTGACTCGAGACGAGCAAATCACGAATCAATTAGAAGAAGAACCATTGGGTTCAATTGCTATAGGGCCTTCTTTGACAATATCAAATGACTTACAGTTAGTGAAAAATGAGCATCAAGGTGGTAGTGAAGGGACAAGTTCAGTTTCTGATGGTTGCCGTGCTAAAGGTGAACAGCAGATTTTTGACAATGGGAAAGTTATTAATGCTACTCTGGCAGACAAGAAAAATGAGGGATTGGTTGAACTGAGTGACAGAGAGATGCAAGCTCCTGAACTTGCAGAAGTGGAGCAGAATGTTGATAATTCTGTTGAAGAAGCAGATATAGTTTTCCATGGGCATTATGATTCTCGTGAACGCGAGATAGTTGAGGATGAACTTATTGTCAATGGTATTCAGGTAGATGTGGGAAAGAATGAATCTGATGAACTGGCACAATCGGAGCTGCAGATGAGCGAACCTTCTGAAGCAGATAATGTTGAAGAAGAATTAGCAGCGTCTAGGTCTAAAGTGACGCCTATTGCAGAAAATGTAATAGTTGAGACATTTCCATTGAGTTCTGTTACTAGTCCAAGTAAAATGGATGGAAGGTTAAGTGAAGTAAATGGTATGGTTAATACGTTTACTGAACAGGGCATTAATAAGGCGGAATCAGCTGCTAGGGTTGGAAGTTTTCAGACAGAGAGAACAAATTCCTCTGAGAAATCTAGTTTGATGGATGATAAAGAAGTGACTAGAATTTCTAGTGCATTATTAGATAAAAATTCTGGCTTAATGGATGAGAAACCTCTGGAGAAACACCAAGATCCACTGCTGGAAAGCTCGAATTGCTGTAATGATGTCGGTAAACATGAAAGTCAGGATTTTGCAAATGGGGCTGTTAAAGTATCTAGTGATGACACGTCAGTGACCGTTGAAGAAAAGCAGGAAATTCCTGGAGCTAAGGTGAGTTATGCCAAAACATTTACTGCTGCAATTATCGGTGTGGATTTCATTATTTTTTTTTTATTTAGTCCTCCGTCCTAGGATGCATTTGTGCAACTTGAAGCTAGTATTGTACTTCCATTTGAGTTTTATTCTTTTACTGAATGTTGAAGGTTTTCTTTTTCTTTTTCTTCCCCCTGGGAATTTAAGAAGATATCACCCATGTTTTTTTTTTCTTAGGATGACACGAAAATGTTCTAGTGAAATTGCAAGTATGTTCTTTCTTGATTTTGAAGGTCAAAATGTGTAGCTCGTAAGTTTGTGTTTACAATTATCACCATTATCGCTGATGCGCTTACAGGGTGTAAATGCTCCAAATGGCATCAAAGAAAAGTTAAATGACAAAAGTGGCAGTATGAGTGAGCAATCGAAAACTTCTAAGGAGCAGGCTGGAAATCAAGTTGATGTCCAACATGATGGAAGCTCCCAGAAAGAAAGTAACAAAACTTTAGATAGAATTAATCTGTAAGTATATCCTATTGACTCTGAGAAATTTGGACCTCAAATTTTAGTTGAGTTTGTTTGTTTTTGTTTTTTTCTTGCTTTTCGTGAGCGAGTCTCTGATTGCCAACTGACTGGATTCTTCCAAGCTATAATCTATAGTCTATTAGGCTATGACTCATAGTCTGTCATGCTATGACTCATAGTTTGTCAAGTTACGTCGGTTGGCAGGTCTCCAGTCAGTGACCGGTCATAATCTGTCAGACTCTAACAGATTATGCCGACAGGCGAGTCTCAGTTGCTGAGCGCGATGATCCATAGTTTGTCATACTATGATCAATAATTTATCAAACTATGATTCATAGCTTGACAAGTTATATCAGTGTCGGCCATAGTCTGTCAGACTATGATCTATAATCTGACAAGTTACATCGGCCACCAGCCATAGTCTTCTTGACTAAAGTCCATAGCCTGCCAGACTGTGGCTCATTTCAACCTATTTAAATCAATTTCCAACGCTAAAAAAGTAGTAAAAAACATATAAATGATTAGCCTAACTAAATAACAGTAGCTTAAGTTAAGACCAAATAAATAACATAACATATAATCTCTAAAATAAAAGTTTGTTCATCAGTCCACAACCACAATTAAACAGCAGTAATTAAGATCTCGTTTATTTTACCAATTTGAGTTTTCAGTTTTAAGTTTTTACAGTAAAAAGCTCTTATAAAATATCACATCTAACTTTTTCTGCTACAGTGAAAAGCTCTCAGAAAATATCACATCTCAACTTAAATTGAAAACTCAAATCTACGAAATGAACGAGACATAAATAAGAATCCTAATATAGTTTGTCCCTGAAATAAATTTCCATGAAAATAGTGATGCATAGCAGAAATCAAATTATCATGGCAGAAAAAAAGAGGATAAAATGTCATCTTTAAAGCATAAACTGTGAGTTTATGAGCAATGAACTGCCAAAACTATGTTGGTTTCTGATGAATATGGGCTATAGTCTATAGCACATAGTCTACCTGGTAGACTATGAATGATAGCTGCAGAACCAAGACACAAAAATGGCAGAGTATAACAAATAGTCTGGCAAACTATATCCCGTAGTCTGCCAATTTATGACAATTATGAAGTCATTTTGTCACATAATCAAGCATAGTTAAGCAGACCATTAGGCATAGTCTGACAGACTACATCGCATAGTCTGTCAAGTTTAGGAGACTTATGTGGTCATTTTGTCCAATAATAAGGCAGAACTCGGAAAAGGATAAATTTTGCAAAGTTTTGCACTTTTAAAACTGTAAATACCTGCTACTATTTGCAATTATCTGAATAATTCTCATTTCATTAGGATGATTCAAGGGTAGTATATGTAGGCTCAGTTCATTTTGTCGATTTTAATTTAAATTTTAAATTTTATTATCGTAAAAAATTTTTAAAAATAGTTAAATCTAATATTTTTACTACAATAAAAAATTATCACATAAAATTATATTTAAATTTAAATTAAAAATTTAAATTAAGGAACTACTCCTAATTCTTTTCTGTAAAATCCGCCAGTTTCATTACGGGACTCGTAGGCCCATTCTTTCTTGTTCGGGCCCAGTACTGGACCCGCAATGTGTCTCCATGGCTATATTAAAATAAATAACGAGGCGCCTCCCGCCTTCAGAAGGTCTGACCAATTGATATCAATGTCTGTCTGGCTTTTCTTTTGTACTCCAGTAAACTCACTGTGTAGGGTTTTTAAAACCCCAATATCTACTCTCTCTCTCTCTCTCTTAACTGGTAAGATAATCCTCCCATTTTTCACCTCCACTACTACTTTCTGCTTGTCTGCCTTCACTTGAATTCCAATTTCTATTTCCATTTCTTTTTCTTCTTGTATTTTTGTTGTTTGGTTTCACTGTATCTGTGAACAGTATCGATTCTAAATTTTCCGTTTTCTCTCCAACTTAAAAAAAAAATCTGATGGTTGGGTTTTTTTTTTTTAGCTTAGCTGTTCTTAGAGTTTTACTTTGTGGGTTGTTCATTTTCCTTTTTGTTTACAGTGTATTTGGACTGTTGATTTTGCCGAATAATTATGTGCCATAACACACGTGTTTCTACTTTCTAGTAATGGGGCTGGAATTGTATGCTGATAATTGTGAGTTTCTTGGTGGTCTGGGATGTGGGTTTTTGTTGTTTATGATTGTTCTGTGTAATTGGGACAAAATGAGGGAAAAAAAGGATGTTACTATGTTTCGGGAATATTACTGTTGTTTTGTTGTCTTAGTTGAGGTGTTGGAAAATGACATGAGTTTATATATTTTGAGTTTTGGATTTCTGGATGTTGAACTTTTTGGAAATGGGCTCTGATTATTTTATTGAAACCATTTTATGGCATACGAGGGTTGAGATGACTTGGTGGTTTACTGCTCATTTTTAGTTGTATGTTAATTTAGCATCTAATCTGAGTTTTGGGTTTGAATAATTTCAAATTTAGTCTCCAAGAATGTGGATCGTCTCATTTTGCCTCCTACAGCTCAAAATGGACAAAACTCGCCTTCAAACTTATTATTATAAGTTGTAACTTTGGTACGTTTGTTACTAAGGTGTGTTTAATCGTGTGGGTCATCTGACTGGGTGGTTAAGGGTCAAATTTGGGTACCATATCGCCGTGAGCTTAAAACTGTTAAAAAATGGACATCTCAATGACGAAAGTACCAGAGTTGCAATCTGTGACAAGCTCAAGAGGGAAGTTTTGTGCCATTTTGCGTTGTCAGAGGCTAAGTGAGATAACCCCTGTTCTTCGAGGGCTAAACTTAAAACTACTTTGCATTATTTTGAACATTAGCATGTTGAATAGCTTTGAGTCTTGAATTCCGCACTATGTCTATGTGTTGTCTCCGTATTTGTATTTTGCGTGCATTCTGAGTTGGTGCCTGGTCTAATTGGAGGCTATTCAAATGTCTAGTGTTGGCTAAACCTGTGATATATGTTTTCAGGAATGATGTTTTATGTGATTTTCCTATTTCAGATGGTTTTTTTCTTCTGACTTATCTTTTGTTTCATGAAGATCTGTAGTTTAAAAGGTGGCGAACTTTCTGGATGTCATGCATATTATAAAGGGTGGCTGGGTTGGGCAAACATTTGCCCTTGCTAAAAGCAATGAGTCTGAAGGAAGGAAGTCTCGGATTCGGCGTTCCAAGGAGGAGCGTAAGGCGATGGTTGAATCCTTCATAAAGAAGTAATTGCCTTTTGTTTTCTCTTCATTTTAAGTTTCAACTCTAATTGTTGTACAGATTTTATTTTATATGAAGAATTTTGCTAAGATAAGTGGTATCAAAGGATCAATTCCAACTTTTGAAACCCTTGTTTTGTGTCAGATCGAGATCTCACTAATTTGTTTATTTATGGTTTCTTTCATACTTTATTATCTATTACTTAGACATCATGGGCTTAATTGGCTCTCACAAGACTTGGCAGTAAAACTTGTAGTAAAGCTACTTTCTCCAACAGCTATCTGGAATCTCAATTACCTTTTTTTGTCACAACCTTGCTTTCAGGTACCAAAAGTTAAATAATGGTAATTTCCCATCACTTAATCTTACCCATAAGGAAGTTGGTGGGTCTTTCTACACTGTACGAGAAATTGTCAGAGATGTAATCCAAGAAAATCGAGTGCTAGGTCCTGCTAAGTTGACTCGAGACGAGCAAATCACGAATCAATTAGAAGAAGAACCATTGGGTTCAATTGCTATAGGGCCTTCTTTGACAATATCAAATGACTTACAGTTAGTGAAAAATGAGCATCAAGGTGGTAGTGAAGGGACAAGTTCAGTTTCTGATGGTTGCCGTGCTAAAGGTGAACAGCAGATTTTTGACAATGGGAAAGTTATTAATGCTACTCTGGCAGACAAGAAAAATGAGGGATTGGTTGAACTGAGTGACAGAGAGATGCAAGCTCCTGAACTTGCAGAAGTGGAGCAGAATGTTGATAATTCTGTTGAAGAAGCAGATATAGTTTTCCATGGGCATTATGATTCTCGTGAACGCGAGATAGTTGAGGATGAACTTATTGTCAATGGTATTCAGGTAGATGTGGGAAAGAATGAATCTGATGAACTGGCACAATCGGAGCTGCAGATGAGCGAACCTTCTGAAGCAGATAATGTTGAAGAAGAATTAGCAGCGTCTAGGTCTAAAGTGACGCCTATTGCAGAAAATGTAATAGTTGAGACATTTCCATTGAGTTCTGTTACTAGTCCAAGTAAAATGGATGGAAGGTTAAGTGAAGTAAATGGTATGGTTAATACGTTTACTGAACAGGGCATTAATAAGGCGGAATCAGCTGCTAGGGTTGGAAGTTTTCAGACAGAGAGAACAAATTCCTCTGAGAAATCTAGTTTGATGGATGATAAAGAAGTGACTAGAATTTCTAGTGCATTATTAGATAAAAATTCTGGCTTAATGGATGAGAAACCTCTGGAGAAACACCAAGATCCACTGCTGGAAAGCTCGAATTGCTGTAATGATGTCGGTAAACATGAAAGTCAGGATTTTGCAAATGGGGCTGTTAAAGTATCTAGTGATGACACGTCAGTGACCGTTGAAGAAAAGCAGGAAATTCCTGGAGCTAAGGTGAGTTATGCCAAAACATTTACTGCTGCAATTATCGGTGTGGATTTCATTATTTTTTTTTTATTTAGTCCTCCGTCCTAGGATGCATTTGTGCAACTTGAAGCTAGTATTGTACTTCCATTTGAGTTTTATTCTTTTACTGAATGTTGAAGGTTTTCTTTTTCTTTTTCTTCCCCCTGGGAATTTAAGAAGATATCACCCATGTTTTTTTTTTCTTAGGATGACACGAAAATGTTCTAGTGAAATTGCAAGTATGTTCTTTCTTGATTTTGAAGGTCAAAATGTGTAGCTCGTAAGTTTGTGTTTACAATTATCACCATTATCGCTGATGCGCTTACAGGGTGTAAATGCTCCAAATGGCATCAAAGAAAAGTTAAATGACAAAAGTGGCAGTATGAGTGAGCAATCGAAAACTTCTAAGGAGCAGGCTGGAAATCAAGTTGATGTCCAACATGATGGAAGCTCCCAGAAAGAAAGTAACAAAACTTTAGATAGAATTAATCTGTAAGTATATCCTATTGACTCTGAGAAATTTGGACCTCAAATTTTAGTTGAGTTTGTTTGTTTTTGTTTTTTTCTTGCTTTTCGTGTTCTTTGATGCGTAGAGGTCTAAAATGTTGCTTTATTCATTGAATTAGGCAATCTAAGTGCATCGTTTATACTTATTGGTTTCTCTTTTGTTTTTCTTTGGGCAGTGAATCATGGGAAGGGGCATCTAAGAATTCTTCAAAACCAAATGATAACCCTGTTTGGGCTGTTTTTAAGGCATTTATAGATGCCTTTATAAAGTTTTGGTCTGTATGACAATTCTTAAGATTGTAATTCCTAGAAATTTTGCGAGTTTAAAGTCGATGTAAGTTGAGTATATGCCTGGTTGAGTGATGCATGATTTCTTGTGTAACCCTCAAATTATGAGTTTTCTATTTATAGATTGTGATCTTTACCTTTTTCTTCCCTACTTTGCATGGGCTTGATATCCTTGTCACACTGTGGTTGCATTAATTTTATTCTTAGAAGTACTTGTTTTCAAGGGCTACATCTCTTGCAATTTCTGTTCTTGTTGACAATAGATATTGTTCCAAAATGCCAATATTTTGGAAGGCTTGCTCAGATAGAGTTTGGCATTCTTACTGGTATCACACTGACATATATTTGAATCAAGAGAGCTTAGTCATATTTCTGACATAACATGTACTCATGGTATTGGAATTTTATTCTATTTCAGTTAGAACCATGGTGTTTCATAACTTAAATGAACAAGGATCGCGTTTTCATTGTAATTCCGCCGAGATGTATTCGGAGTTCAAGTTAGGTATCTCTCTGATTGTATGTCTTTATGCGCACGCATATATTGGCGATTCTTAAAGTTGGAAGTTTCACAAAATCATTCTTAGTTCTTACACAGGTCTTCTTCCTACTCCCTGTTCTCTCACATGTGAGGTTCATTACACTCTTGAAATGTTAATGCAGGGTTTTGGATTCACATCTTGCTACAATTCTGAATTTTATTCACTGTGACATTGTGACTAGTATGGTATAGCTTACAGGCTTACAGTGGTAATTGATCCTGATTTCCCTTTTGCCATAGTATTGATATTGCGTTTTGGCTACTTTTTTTTTTTTTTTTTTTGGCGGGCTAAAATCCAACAAGACTCGTGCTTAATTTGTTACAAATTTCATGTAGTACTTTTTTCATAGAGACACTTCAGAATGGTGGTGGTATAAATGTGAATGCTTAGAGCAGGGACTATAATTCATACGTTATACTACAAAGGTTACAGAAGTGTTTACCTTCGCCCATGAATAAAAATGGCTTAAACCATGTGACTTGAGTTAGGATGTTTGGTAGAGGGATTCGTTCCCTGATCTGATTCGAATCATGATTCATAGTTTGTTACAGTATTTTCTCTCACAAAAAATTCACGTAAATCGAAAATGGTTCAAATAACATGGTTTGAATCCTCCAACTAAACGTTCTCAGATCCATGTGAGACTTTTTTAACGTACAAGGAATTCAAATTATATGAACATGGTTTGAATCCTCCAACCAAACGTCCTCAGATCCATGTGAGACTTTTTTAACGTACAAGGAATTCAAATTATATGTCGTTCCATAAACCTGTTGAAAGCACTTCTTGTCTGAGATGATGACGAACCTTTCTCCATCATCACTGTTAGCTGAATTCATTTTGATACTCATAAAACCAAAGTGTAGTAGTGCATTTCAGAAATTTAACAAAAGCTAAAATAATGCCTCTCTTGCCAAGTGATCTTTGGAGGTTTTTTTTTTTATTTTTTATTTTTTTTATGAAGATTTATGTGGTGGGGTTTAAAAAATACACTACCGATAACTTTATCTATTCTAGCCGTTACATATGAATAAAAAATTATTTATTTTATATATATATATATTTTATTTTGATGTGATTTTAGTGAGATCTAATGAACAGAAATATGACTTGAAATCTACCTTAGGGCCTTTTTTTTTTTTTTTTTTTTTAATAACAGGATTAGGTGGAAATCCTAAGCTTTTAATACTAGTGTTTTAAAGGAATTTGACTTCATTTCCATCCAATTAAGAGACACATGATTACTTCCATTGATTGCAAGGTGGCAAAAGCTCTTGTTTGAAGCTGAAATTTGAATGTTTGCGTCTATGCGTACACATGCATTCCAATGTGTATATTTATATATAAGGTGTGTATATTTGCATATAAAGATGTATATGTTAAGTTATAAGAAACGACAATGTATATTAATCCTCAAAATATGTATTTTTTATGGTAATTAAGTGAATACATAGCATAAAAATATGTATATTGATTGATTTGTTGTATTTCATGTTAATGAACGTAAGCAACAATGTATATAGCGTCCGGCGGTTACTGTTTACCGGATTGAAACGGCAGATGTACAATTATGTCGTTTTCGTGTATATTTATATATAAGGTGTGTATATTTGCATATAAAGATGTATATGTTAAGTTATAAGAAACGACAATGTATATTAATCCTCAAAATATGTATTTTTTATGGTAATTAAGTGAATACATAGCATAAAAATATGTATATTGACTGATTTGTTGTATTTCATGTTAATGAACGTAAGTGACAATGTATATAGCGAAATATGCTTTTAGTATCTTGTGTTCTTGATAATATTAAAATGACACCTCAACATTTTTAAAAATATATTCTTGGTACTCTTAAGTTGATTTTTAAGATGTAAAATGACCTTAGTACTCTTTTACTTAATCAAAATCTAATAAATCTAGAAAAAAATCATGAACTTTTTATTTTATTATTTTCCTTTAAATATTTTAATGTCTTAAAATATTTTCCTTTTTTTTAAGAAACTAGTAAAAGTAGGCACGTGCAATTGCATGAATTTGATTGTTATATTTATTGTCTATTAGAAAAATAATTTTATGATGTAAACAAATAAGTTCTAACTAATCGCCATACTCTATTATTTTTCTTAACATTTAGACCGCACAGCTTATTTTGATGGGGTGAGTTTTGTAGATTCGGAAGCCACCTTCAGAATGTAATTTAAATATTATTTACTTTGACCACCTTTTTTAAGCTCTAAGTAAGAGAAAACAATAGATAACAAATAAGTAAAAAGTACAAAAAGTGAAGAACATAGAAGGAAACACAAATTAAACCGTTTTTTCTTAAGACTTAAGTAAGATAAAACAATAGATAACAAGTAGATTAAAAATATAAAAATTGATAAGGGCATAAATAGAAACACAAAACTAGTACATAACACGTAAATAAAAAGTACAAAAGGTAAATAACATAAATGAAAACACAAATTAAACCGTTTTTTTTAAGCCCTAAGTAAGAGAAAATAGTAGATAATAAATAAGTAAAAAATACGAAAGGTGAAGGACATAAATGGAAACACAAATTAAACCGGGTTTTTCTTAAGCGTTAAGTACGAGAAATAGTAGATAATAAGTAAGTAAAAAGTACAAAAGATGAATGGCATAAAGAGAAACACAAATTAAACCGTTTTTTTAAGCCATAAGTAAGAGAAAATAATAGATAACAAATAAGTAAAAAATATAAATAGTTAAGGGTACTATAAAGAGATAAAAATTAGTTGACACGTGCTTGCTTCATCACATTTATTATATATAATAGATATTGATTTTTATTTAACTAATAAGAAAAGTAATTTAGACATTATATGTCCCAAAAATTAGTTTTAAGGTATCAAAAAGATATTTTTAAAAAGATTAAAATACTGTTTTAATATTATTAAAAATACAAAATCTTAAGAGCATATTTCGATATAATATAAAATACTAAAATTTACATTTTTATTTATGTTTTGCATTTTAAAATTAATATATGATTTTTAGGAATTAATGCAACAAGCGGCACTATTTTTTTATGAATATTATATTTTTATGATTTTCTTTATTTTTTATCTTTAAAAAATAAAATAAAATAAAAACACGTCAAAAAATAATGAAACTTTGCAGATACAATCCTTACATTTTTCTAGGCATGCCAGAAAAAAATTGCCTCAAAAATTGACAAAAAAAGTAAAACTTGTCAAAAAGCCGCCGACTCGCGTAGTGGGGCACCCAGGGGCCAGCTCAGGGGCCGAGATGGGTAAAAAAATGTACAGTTTTATTTATTTTTTACATTCTAAAATTAATATATGATTTTTAGCAATTAATGCAATAAGTTGCACTATTTTTTGATGAATATTCTATTTTTTATAATTTTTTTATATTTTTCATCTTTAAAAAATAAAATAAAATAAAAACGACATAAAAAAATAATAAAATTTTACATACACAATCCTTACATTTTTCGCCTACTGTAAAACTGTAAAAGCTACTGTTTTTACTAAGTTCTTTCCCTCTCCATAAACGATTAAGCCTCAACACTTTTTTTTTTGGCGAATCAAGCCTCTCTTTCTTTTGTTCAGAAAAAGAGCTTTTTTTTTAAAATTGGGTTTCACATTTTTTTAATATATTTTTTCCCTGCAGCCATCTCCCTTGTCTCTCTCATCATCCCTTGTCTCTCACATATACACGTGGCCACCAACCATACTCTTCCTTCTCCCTTTTCTCTTCGTTCAACACATGGTCAATAAAAGTTGCCACTTGCAGTGTACGGAAGCTAGCACTTGTGAATGCTTCTGCAAGGATGTGATGAATCCCACCCGTCAATTTCATCGAACGGTTGAAAATCACTTATCGGATAAGTCAGGTAAATAGTTGCTACCGGACTAAAGACCATTCCTATATATTATATATCTTGGGGAAAAATAATTAATGTTTTTATTTAGTCTGAGTAGCAATAGAGTATGGCAAGTTTTCGGCCTATTTGGTACTTGGAATGTGCGAGAGTCCATCTTGGAACTTCGTGACCATACACAATATATACATGTTATGGGACATCAAAATTTAAAGCATCGCTCTTCCACTTGTTATTATATTCAATCTATTGTTAAACACGTTTCCTTACGTGACACGTCGGAGGCGCAGAGTTGAGATCTACTGCCCCATACTCCTATAATTTCCATAGTTTATTAATTAATTTTCTGATACTAATTTACCACATCATCTAATTTAAAACATGTTCCCATGACAAACATTAGATGACAACTAAGTATAAAAAAACGTTTGAGCAATTAAATGAAGTGTCAAAATTTGATTGGAAAGAGGGCCAATGGGACGTGAAATTGAGAACAAATTTGGTGAACTATAAGAAACAGTTGCCTCCAGGCCTAACGGCTCCTTCACTATCGCCAAAACATTTTTTTTTTTTTTTAACAATTTTTCTCTTAATTTGCCTTGAATTTTTCTAATTACAATATCCATGGAGATTTTTGTAGAAGTTTCAATTTCATCTCAAGTTAACTTTTAAATACAGTCATATTTCAAACTTAAAACCTCAAATCAATAAAAAAAAAAAAAAAACTCGACTATACTATCATATAAATTCATAACTTTTAGGTTCTTAACTTGAAAAAAAAAAAGAATCTATTATAAGTTAGACTCCATTCATTTCGCTGATTCGAGTTTAGAATTCGAGTTTTACTACAGTAAAAAGCTCTCACAAACAGTCACATCTAACTTTTTTGTTACAGTAAAAAGCTCTCACATAAAATCACATCTAAACTCGAATTAAAAACTCGAATCAACGAACTAAACGGGCCCTTAGTTGATTTAGAATCTTAGGGGTTGTTCACTTCGTAGATCACACTCGAGTAAGCCTAACTCGAGTGTGAAATTGAGCCGAGTTATACGTTCACTAAACGCAACTTGAATTTCAAACTCAAATAATAACTCAAGTTGGTGAGTTTCACCCACCCCTTGTTTTCTCATTACTCAAATTTGGTTTTACAGTGCGGATTGTCTCAGCAAAAGATGACACTTTTTTGTAATTGGTGTTTGGCTTTTGTACAAGTGAACACAAAACTCAAGTTTTAAATATCAAATCAATCTCCTCCTAAACACTTAACTCAAAGTCCAAACTAAACTCAAATTTTTTACAACTCAAATATACTTTCTTTAACTCGAATTAACAAATTTGAGTTAATAAAGTGAGCGCACTCTTAGATAAACGGTTAAAATTTTTTGCAGTGTAATTTTTGTTAGAAGTTTTGGTTTAATTTATGCCCCAAGAAAAGAAATTTACGGTTCCATCACCATGAGCACATCTACAAAAGCACTTATAACATCTCAGAATTGTCTGTATCATTGATCCTTTGACTTTGTGCTTACAAAAATAAGTAAAAAACTTTAGTGTTGTCAACCAAGCCCTACACGTTAAAGTGTCTCTATATAATAAGATTAATGTCCCTTCCCAAATGGATAGAACTGCCATTTACCGAGAAGCATATTTCTCTAAATAATTTATATCCGTACGCAAATGGTTAATTTTACAACTTATTATACTTACCAATGTTTCGACAACCGATGCATTTGGCATATACATATATATATATATATGTATTTATTTATGTATGTATGTGTATGTGTATACATATACATATATGTATGTATTTGTAATGCACAAGAGCATTAAACAATGGCACGTACAATTATGGGGTAAAAGAGATTCTCCGAGGCAAATATAAGTGTCCTTTCCACAACACGATTAATGTTGATATATGCGCATTTTCCGAGAAATATCCTTTCCTCTCTTCGTTTCCGAGAAACGTTACTTTACTTTCTTCGTCTAATCGACAAAGTTACAAAAGGAAATGGGAAAAGATCAAAAGAAAGAAAGAAATATCCAACCAATCCTGCTTGCAAGTCTAAACTTCCAAAAATACGTAAATTGTATTTTTCCTCGTGCTAATTTATTTTATTCATGTATCAATATAGTTGAATGTCCATGAGTATAAATTTTTATAGGGTTAATAACTATACAACAGATATATATTTCATTATATATTCAAATTTTGAGAAGGGGCTTTGTACAATTTTCTAAAATTATTCTTATATATGCGTAAGTAAAGACAAAAAAGAAAAGAAAAAGAAAAATTAAGGGGAACGTACCTTTATTGGCTATACCGCCGTGCTTAGATCTTATTCTATTATTTTTATTTATTTTAAATTAATGATTACATACAGTTCTTTTTGTGGTGCCTTCACAGCATCTGTGTCGATGTCAATCTATAAATTTATCGTAATTTTAAAAACTTAACGTTTATAATTCATAATATTTATTGTTTAAATGTGTAATTATCATATTTTCAACACAATATCAAAGAATTTTTCTCTCGACACCATAACAATTCCCGCTACCTGCTACCGTACATATACCAGAAGGTACTAGCTAGCATACACTACTCATGATACGTGTGTATATATTTGTTAAAGTATAAAATTATTGTTGGCCCACCTCTTAACAGTTTAAGTTTTTGGGATGGATTGGTAAACTAACATGGTATCAGAGTGGGAGGTCATGAGTTCAAACCCCTGTAATTGCACTCTTTATCAACATTTAAATTGTCATCATGTGTTGGGTCTTTAATATATCTCGGGCTTAAATATTCACGTGTTAAAATATAAAACTATTGTTGGCCCACCTCCTAACAGTTTAAGCTTTTGGGATGGATTGGTAAATTAACAATACTAGCCTCAAGCTATAAGATATTAAAACTTCATCCCACAGAATCAGTTGACATTAATTTAAAACCTCCATAGAAGTCGATGTGAAATATCTGCCAAAAGTTTTTAGACAAGCATGCACGTTTTTGTTTTCTCAAATCCTCACGAATTGTCAAGCCTAGCTTTCTACATAAGAGTTAAAGGGCTTGTAGCAGAGATTGGGAAATGTCGCTGTACACCAAAATCAATACACACACACGCACACAGACATATGTATATATATATATATATATATGTTTTACATTTATATCTATATTTATATTTGTAGATGGTCATTTAGTATAAGGCTGAGATGAACTGATCAATAGAATAATTTAATTCTAGCAACAGAAAAGGACTGACCCCATATGAATGATATATCAAGTTTATATATAGCAATAAAAAGTTACTTTTTTTCATCTCAGTGGTCCATTATATATAACATTGTATACATATATATATATATATATATAGTTTTTCTCTCTGTGTCTTTAATTCTATGCTCAGTAACAGTTAAGTTTTAATTATTGTGTAAATGAGTAAGCTTCTGATTCCACCAAACTCTCACTACAAAATAAAGATATATAGACCCATCAGAAATAAATTCCATATTTGTTGGTAAAGGGAGGCTGTTAGAATTCCCATAAATGTTTTTAACATTATGTCTATTTATTGTCCATAAAACCCACAGGTAAAAATATCTTAATAATAACGCGCGGGCATGATATCTTCTCATTTATCTTGGAAGTTACTGCTTTTTCCCTTTTCTAATTTTGAAAGTCTTTTTTGCCCCTTAATATATTTTTCAACTACTTCCTTCGCAACACACACACACACACACATGTATAAAATTATATAATCGTTTTTTTATCCATCACAAGGCGTAAATTAAGCTCAAATCGCCCACTTCAAATTTAGAAAATAAAAAATAACTCCTATAACATTTCAAATAATAATAAAAAAAATCCTAGATGGAGTTTTGAAAAGGATATGAATAATGCTAATTAGCACCACAATTAATTTGTTGCTTTGTTGTTCATTTTTCTTCTTTTGTCATGAATTCTCAATTTTATTGTGTCACGTGCAATAAGACAATGTTGTACCTCTATTTCTTTATTTTGCAATATGGTTTATGTATGGGTTAACACTATTCTATGGTAGAATTATATATATATAGGAGATCAGATTTTTTTTTTTTTTTTTTTGGGTATGGTGTGGGGTCTATATACTAAATAGGCTTTTTTGTAAATCCAATTACTGCTATTTATGCTTCATAATAAGTTATTATAACCGTATATATGACACTTCATAATTTCCAAAATCAATGTAATCTGCAAATTGTTATCGGACATTACTACAACCTCCTGTACTATTTGACATAATTTATCAGACAGCTATAGCTATATATGTCTAGTTAATAATCCTGTAAGTTACTATACATAACTTATCTTAAAAAAAGTTACTATATAATTTATCCTTCTGGTGAAGGTAGCATGGTTATAGTGGGAACGTGTATGATTTGAAGACTATCATTAATTGAAATAATAAATACTACTTATTAGAAATTAATCTCAGAAGGAAGTTTTCTCTTGGGTAGATCTCTGAATTCATATTGGATTTAGTATCTCAGATGGGTAAATAGAAAAGCTGATTAACTATAATGATATATAATAGCTACATTCTTCTAGCTAGTGATTACCTATAACTTTCTGATTATACGTTCCCATTTATGTAAGGTTATATAATTAAACATTAATTTCTATATATGCATTAACAACACTACATATTCAGCATACACACACACACACACACACACACACACACACATAACCTCTAGCTGGTCGTGATTATGCGTTATGTTTCATATGATAAAAAATGGAAAATGCAAAGACTACTTTAAAAACAAAAAAGATCATGATTTTTTGTTCTAATGTTAGGGTCAGTCATCGCCATACACGTGATCATCATTTGGAAAAAAAGGTCAACTCGAATTAACTAAAATCAATTGAAATCCAGATCGACTCAAGACGACTGGAGAAGACTGACGACATGAGGAGTGTAAGGACCACTGCCGATATTTAAGGAAAGAAATTCCTTGGGGGCCACAAAGATTATCTCAGCCAAATCCTACATTAGAGGGTCAAATTGAATCAATAAAACATGAAATATCCCAAGAAGCCAATATGGAAATAAGGAAAGGGAAAGTCAATCGAAGAAAAAGAAAAACAGTCCAATCTAAGAGAAAAAGAACTAGAAAGCCATCTCCTATAAATAGGGAACGAGAATCACGACCAAGACATTTCAAACTCCTCATATTATGCTCAAGACTCTCTCTCTAGACTCTCGCTCTTCCTTCTTCTCAAAATCTCACAAAAGCATTGTAATTGCATTATTTTCATTATATAGTGAAACCCCCCGAGACCCTACTCTGAAATCATCAGGGGAACGGCTATAAATTCGTGTGTCTATTTATTTTCCAGCAATTTACATTCTCATTCTAGCAATACATCAACTCACCAACGCCATCGCCACCCGGGAGCAGCCATTGGCCTTTAAACAAATTTAATTGTAGAATCCGACCACTACATCTAATAATTGGTTTATATTGTCTAATATAGAATTTCATCATTGATATCACTTTGTTTGTGTAAAGATATAGACTTAGTTTGCTATTATTTTTTCCTCCCAAAATCAGCTTCTGTTTGTAGCAGAAGCTGATTTTAGTGTTTGGTAAATCTCCTTAAAAGTGTTTTTTGAAGAATTTTTTAAGAATCTACAGCCAAAATCAAAAGCAGCCTAAAGACAACTTTAGCTTTTAGATTGTGCGAGAATCAACATAGTACAATTAAAGAAACTTTCATAATACCCATAATACCCCTAATAAAATTTAAAATTTACAATCTTCACAATCTAAAATTCAGACTCGTAATATAATATAATATAATATAATAGTAATATTGTAACAAATAATATCATAATTATATTAATAACTCTAATATTATTATTTTATCATATAATATAACATAATATTATAATAATATTATAATTATTTTAATAATATGATATTATAATTAT